>NW_027017585.1:0-57925 GCF_036013445.1 Caloenas nicobarica
CCCAAACCCCCCTGGGGGTCCCCACTGTGCCCCCCCCAACCCCCATATCCCCCCCAAACCCCCCTGGGGGTCCCCACTGTGCCCCCCCCACCCCCATATCCCCCCCATACTCCCCTGGGCGTCCCCGCTGTGCCCCCCCCCAGCCCCTAAACCCTCCTGGGGGTCCCCACTGTGCCCCCCCCAACCCCCATATCCCCCCTAAACCCCCCTGGGGGTCCCCACTGTGCCCCCCCCAACCCCCATATCCCCCCCAAACCCCCCTGGGGGTCCCCACTGTGCCCCCCCCACCCCCATATCCCCCCCATACTCCCCTGGGCGTCCCCGCTGTGCCCCCCCCCAGCCCCTAAACCCTCCTGGGGGTCCCCACTGTGCCCCCCCAACCCCCATATCCCCCCAAACCCCCCTGGGGGGCCCCGCTGTGCCCCCCCCAACCCCCATATCCCCCCCAAACCCTCCTGGGGGTCCCCACTGTGCCCCCCCCCAACCCCCATATCCCCCCCAAACCCCCCTGGGGGTCCCCACTGTGCCCCCCCCACCCCCATATCCCCCCCATACTCCCCTGGGCGTCCCCGCTGTGCCCCCCCCCAGCCCCTAAACCCTCCTGGGGGTCCCCACTGTGCCCCCCCCAACCCCCATATCCCCCTAAACCCCCCTGGGGGTCCCCACTGTGCCCCCCCCAACCCCCATATCCCCCCCAAACCCTCCTGGGGGTCCCCACTGTGCCCCCCCCAACCCCCATATCCCCCCCAAACCCTCCTGGGGGTCCCCACTGTGCCCCCCCCAACCCCCATATCCCCCCCAAACCCCCCTGGGGGTCCCCACTGTGCCCCCCCCAACCCCCATACCCCCCCCAAACCCTCCTGGGGGTCCCCACTGTGCCCCCTCCCAACCCCCATATCCCCCCCAAACCCCTCCTGGGGGTCCCCACTGTGCCCCCCCCAACCCCCATATCCCCCCCAAACCCCCCTGGGGGTCCTCACTGTGCCCCCCCCCAACCCCCATATCCCCCCCAAACCCCCCTGGGGGTCCCCACTGTGCCCCCCCCAACCCCCATATCCCCCCCAAACCCCCCTGGGGGTCCCCGCTGTGCCCCCCCCCAGCCGCCCCGGGGGTGCAGGAGCTGCCGGGGGTCCCGTGTCCCCCCCCCGGCCGGTGCTGCCACCAGATCCTGAACCGCGCGCGGCTGCGCTGGAGCTGCCAGGTGAGGATGGGGGGGCCCCCTTGTCCCCCTCCTTTGTCCCCCCATTGTCCCCCCCTTGTGTGTGTGTCCCCCCCCATTGTCCCCCCCGTCCTCCTTCCCCACGGTGACCTTGGGGGGGGTGCAATTTGGGCCGGGGGCCCCAGGAGCCGCAGCCCCCAGCACAAGTAGGGCAGGTGGATAAAAATAACCGGGGCGGCCTCATTTCGGGGAGGGGGGGGGGCATGAAAATGGGGTCACTGAGGGGGGGGGGGGCTCCCCAAACCCCAGCGCACAGCTGGGGGGGACCCAAACTGGTCGCAGTCCCTCGGCAGGGCTGGGTTTGTGCCCCAAATCGGTGTCACCGAGCAGGACCCCCCGCCCTTGCTGGGGGGGGGGGGGCAGGTTTTGGGGGGGGGGGTCTGGGTGGCCCCCCCAGTGCTACCCCG
The DNA here is from genome assembly GCF_036013445.1 of Caloenas nicobarica. Classification (NCBI taxonomy): domain Eukaryota; kingdom Metazoa; phylum Chordata; class Aves; order Columbiformes; family Columbidae; genus Caloenas; species Caloenas nicobarica. The sequence continues at coordinate 1,627 of NW_027017585.1, forward strand.
CCCCCCAGCTCAGCCCCCCGCCCGGGACGGTGTCACCCGACTGTGTCACCCTGCGGCGGTTCCTGCACAGGACCTGCCTGGTGCACCCCGAGGTGCGGGGGACGTGGGGGCACAGGGGACATGGGGACATGGGGACATGAGGGGGACATGGGGGGACATGGGGGGACATGGGGGGACAGCGGACATGGGGACATGGGGGGGACGTGGGGGGGACGTGGGGGGACAGGGGACATGGGGACATGGGGGGGACATGGGGGGACAGGGGACATGGGGACATGGGGGGGACATGGGGACATGGGGACATGAGGGGGACATGGGGGCACAGGGGACATGGGGAGATGAGGGGGACATGGGGGGGACATGGGGGGGACATGGGACATGGGGAGATGAGGGGGACATGGCGGGGACATGGGGGGACAGGGGACATGGGGACATGGGGGGGACATGGGACATGGGGACATGGGGGGGACATGGGGGGACAGGGGACATGGGGACATGAGGGGGACATGGGGGGGACATGGGGGGACAGGGGACATGGGGACATGAGGGGGACATGGGGGGGACATGGGGGGACAGGGGACATGGGGACATGGGGGGGACATGGGGGCACAGGGGACATGGAGACATGGGGGGGACGTGGGGGGACAGGGGACATGGGGACATGGGGGGGACATGGGGGCACAGGGGACATGGGGACATGGGGGGGACATGGGGGGACATGGGGGGACAGGGGACATGGGGACATGGGGGGGACATGGGGACATGAGGGGGACATGGCGGGGACATGGGGGGACAGGGGACATGGGGACATGAGGGGACATAGGGGGGACACTGGGGGACAGGGGACATGGGGACATGGGGGGACAGGGGACATGGGTACATGGGGGGGACATGGCGGGGACAGGGGACATGGGGGCACAGGGGATGTGGCAGGGCAGGGAGACATGGGGACATCAGGTGACACGGAGGGGACATGGAGGGACAAGGGGACACCGGGGGGGTCCCCACACCGTTCCCCCCCCAGGTGGAATTTCATTTCTGCGTCAGCGTGGACGGGACCGTCACCTCCCGCACCTACGGGTGAGTCCCCGGGGACACCCGCTGTGGGGACACCCCCGGGGACACCCCCGGGGACACCCCCGGGGACACCCTCGGTCTGGGGACACCTGGGGACACCCCCCGGGGACACCCTCGGTCTGGGGACACCCCCACCCCGGGGACACCCCACGCCTGGTGGTTCATCCCTTGGGGACATGGGACAGGGTCACCGTGTCCTCGGTGCCAGCCCTGTCCCCGCCCCTGTCCCTGTCCCCATCCCTGTCCCCATCCCTGTCCCCACCGCATCCCCATCCCTGTCCCTGTCCCCATCCCTGCCCCTGTCCCCGTCCCTGTCCCCGTCCCCAGCCCGGAGGGTCCCGGGGCGCTGGCTGGAGCGCGGCTGCGGGTCCGGAGCTGCCACTTCACACCGTACGGATGGGATGGGGACAGGAGGGGACAGGAGGGGACAGGAGGGGACAGGGATGGGGACAGGGACAGGGACAGGGACGGGATGGGGACAGGGATGGGATGGGGACAGGGATGGGGACAGGGACAGGGACAGGGACGGGATGGGGACAGGGACGGGATGGGCTGGGGACAGGGATGGGGACAGGGACAGGGATGGCGTGGGGACAGGGATTGGGACAGGGACAGGGATGGGATGGGGACAGGGATGGGGACAGGGATGGGACAGGAGGGGGACAGGGATGGGATGGGGACAGGGATGGGGACAGGGATGGGATGGGGACAGGGATGGGGACAGGGATGGGGACAGGGACAGGGACAGGGACGGGATGGGGACAGGGATGGGATGGGGACAGGGATGGGGACAGGGATGGGATGGGGACAGGGATGGGGACAGGGACGGGGACAGGGACGGGATGGGGACAGGGATGGGGACAGGGACAGGGATGGGCTGGGGACAGGGACGGGGACAGGGACGGGATGGGGACAGGGATGGGGATGGGGACAGGGATGGGCTGGGGACAGGGACAGGGACAGGGATGGGCTGGGGACAGGGATGGGGACAGGGATGGCGTGGGGACAGGGCCGGGGCCATGGTGCTGGACCCCCCAGGGTGGGCACAGCCCCGTGTCCCCCCGTGTCCCCGCAGGCCCCCGTCCCCCGGGGGTGTCCCCTCCCCGTGCCCCAGGATCCACCCGCTGCCCGGGTCCCCCATCCCGCTGCGGGTGCCCCCCCCGGCGGCGGCCGCGGGGCTGGGGGGCGACCTGAGCGTCCTGCCCGTCACCGCCCTGTGTCCTTGTCACCGGGCTGTCCCCAACCTGCCCACCCGCCTGGCCGAGGTCGCCATATCCTGGGGGACGTGGGGGGGACACCGGTGTCCCTGTCACCTTATCCTGGGGGGGGACATGGGGGGACACCTGTGTCCTTGTGACCATACCCTGGGGGGACATGGGGAGACACCGGTGTCCCTGTCACCATGTCCTGGGGGGGGACATGGGGGGACACCGGTGTCCTTGTCACCATGTCCTGGGGGGGGACATGGGGGGACACCGGTGTCCTGTCACCTTATCCTGGGGGGACACGTGGGGACACTGGTGTTCCTGTCACCATGTTCTGGGGGGGACATGGGGAGACACCGGTGTCCCTGTCACCTTATCCTGGGGGGACACGTGGGGGATACCTGTGTCCTTGTGACCATATCCTGGGGGGACATGGGGGGACACTGGTGTCCCTGTCACCTTATCCTGGGGGGGGACACAGGGGGGCGCCAGTGTCCCTGTCACCATGTTCTGGGGGACATGGGGGGACACCGGTGTCCCTGTCACGTTATCCTGGGGGGACATGTCCTTGTGACCATATCCTGGGGGACATGGGGGGGACACCGGTGTCCCTGTCACCTTATCCTGGGGGGACATGGGGGGACACCTGTGTCCTTGTCACCATGTCCTGGGGGGACATGGGGGACACCTGTGTCCTTGTCACCATATTCTGGGGGGACATGGGGAGACACCAGTGTCCCTGTCACCATGTCCTGGGGGGACACCGGTGTCCTTGTCGCCATGTCCTGGGGGACATGGGGGGACACCTGTGTCCTTGTGACCATATTTTGGGGGGACATGGGGGGACACCGGTGTCCTTGTCACCATGTCCTGGGGGGGGGACATGGGGGGACACCGGTGTCCCTGTCACCATGTCCTGGGGGACGTGGGGGGACACCGGTGTCCCTGTCACCTTATCCTGGGGGACATGGGGGGACACCGGTGTCCCTGTCACCATGTCCTGGGGAGACACCAGTGTCCTTGTCGCCATGTCCTTGGGGACATGGGGGGACACCTGTGTCCTTGTGACCATATTTTGGGGGACATGGGGGGGACACTGGTGTTCCTGTCACCTTATCCTGGGGGGGGACATGGGGGGACACCTGTGTCCTTGTGACCATATCCTGGGGGACGTGGGGGGACACTGGTGTCCTTGTCACCATGTCCTGGGGGGGGACATGGGGGGACACCGGTGTCCCTGTCACCATATCCCGGGGGGGACATGGGGGGACACCGGTGTCCCTGTCACCATATCCCAGGGTGGGGACACCTGTGCTGTGTCCCCGTCCCCAACGTGTCCCCCCACCTCCCCACTGTCACTATATCCCCGGGGTGGGGGGGGCACTCGTGTCCCCATCCCCGTCCCCGCGTCCCGGGGTGGGGTGGGGGGGGGTCACACATCCCGCCGTTGTCCTTGACGCGTCTCACGTGTTCCTGTACGACCCGGGGGGGCTCCCGTGTCCCCGCGTCCCCCCCCAGCTGCTGGGGGACCCGTCGTGCGTGGCCGAGTGGCCGCGATTCGGCCTCTTCGCGTCCCCCCGCGTGGGACCCCGGGACGAGGAAGGTGAGCGGGGGGGTCCCAGGGAGGGGGGTCCTGCCATTGGGACCCCCGTCGGTGTCACCTCATGTGTCCGTCCCCCCCCGCCCTGCAGAGCTGGCGGCCCCCGATGTCACCTACGCGGTGCGGCCGGCGGGGGGGGACCCCGACCGGGACTGTCACCCCCAGACCTTGCTCCTCTTCCTCTTCCTCCGCCACCACGACCCCTTCCAGGCCTATGGACAGCGGTGAGGGGGGGGGCCCCATGGGCTGGGGGGGGGGGGGTCCCGGGGAGGGGATCCCCAAGGGCTGGGGGGTCCCCATGGGCTGGGGGGGTCCCAAGAGGTGTCCCCATGGGATGGGGGGGTCCCTGGGGGGGTCCCCATGGGCTGGGGGGGGTCCCTGGGGGGGGATCACCAAGGGCTGGGGGGGTCCCCATGGGCTGGGGGGGGTCCCTGGGGGGGGATCCCCAAGGGCTGAGGGGGTATCCAGGGGTGTCCCAAATGTCAGGGGGTGTCCCCAGGAGTGTCCCCAAGGTCAGGGGGTGTCCCCAAGTCTGGGGGTGTCCCTATGGGTTGAGGGTGTCCCCAAGGTCAGGGGGTGTCTCCAGGGGTGTCCCCAAGGTCAGGGGGTGTCCCTCTGAGTTGGGGGTTCCCCATGGTCAGGGTGTGTCCCCAAGGTCAGGGGTGTCTCCAGGGGTGTCCCCAAGGTCTGGGGGTGTCCCCAAGGTCAGGGGTGTTTCCAGGGGTGTCCCCAAGGTCTGGGGGTGTCCCTATGGTTTGGGGGTGTCCCCAAGGTCAGGGGGTGTCCCTATGAATTGGGGATTTCCTATGGTCAGGGGGTGTCTCCGGGAGTGTCCCCAAGGTCAGGGGGTGTCCCCAAGGTCGGGGGGTGTCTCCAGGGGTGTCCCCAAGGTCTGGGGGTGTCCCTATGGTTTGGGGGTGTCCCCAAGGTCAGGGGGTGTCCCTATGGTTTGGGGATTTCCTATGGTCAGGGGTGTCTCCGGGAGTGTCCCCAAGCTCAGGGGGTGTCTCCAGGGGTGTCCCCAAGGTCAGGGGGTGTCCCTATGAGTTGGGGGGTCCCCATGGTCAGGGGGTGTCCCCACGGTCAGGGGGTGTCCCCAAGGTCAGGGGGTGTCTCCAGGGGTGTTCCCAAGGTCTGGGTGTGTCCCCAAGGTCAGGGGTGTCTCCAGGGGTGTCCCCAAGGTCTGGGGGTGTCCCCAAGGTCAGGGGGTGTGCCTATGAGTTGGGGGTTCCCCATGGTCAGGGGGTGTCTCCAGGGGTGTCCCCAAGGTCTGGGGGTGTCCCCAACCTCAGGGGGTGTCTCCAGGGGGTGTTCCCAAGCTCAGGGGTTGTCTCCAAGGGTGTCCCCAAGGTCTGGGGGTGTCCCCAAGGTCAGGGGTGTTTCCAGGGGTGTCCCCAAGGTCTGGGGGTGTCCCCAAGGTCAGGGGTGTTTCCAGGGGTGTCCCCAAGGTCTGGGGGTGTCCCTATGGTTTGGGGGTGTCCCCAAGGTCAGGGGGTGTCCCTATGGTTTGGGGATTTCCTATGGTCAGGGGGTGTCTCCGGGAGTGTCCCCAAGGTCAGGGGGTGTCTCCAGGGGTGTCCCCAAGGTCAGGGGGTGTCCCTATGAGTTGGGGGGTCCCCATGGTCAGGGGGTGTCCCCACGGTCAGGGGGTGTCCCCAAGGTCGGGGGGTGTCTCCAGGGGTGTCCCCAAGGTCAGGGGGTGTCCCCAAGCTCAGGAGGTGTCTCCGGGAGTGTCCCCAAGGTCAGGGGGTGTCCCCAAGCTCCGGGCTGTCCCTGCACCCTGGGGTGTCCCCCCCCAGCCCGGGCTGTCCCCCCCTGTCCCCAGGCACCCGCCGGCTGCTGCTGCGGCACCTGGAGCCGACGCTGCGCGGCGGCCGCCCGGCGCTGGCGCGGGGGCTGCGCGGCCTCGTGCAGCCCGTGCTGGAGCAGCTGCGGCGCCGCCAGCGGGTGCGTCACGCCGGCCGGGGGGCACGGCACGGGAGCTCCCGGGACCCCGTTAACCCGGGAGCCCCGTTAACCCCGGGACCCCCCGTTAACCCCGTGACCCCGCATTAACCCCGTGACCCCCGTTAACCCGTGACCCCCGTTAACCCGGGACCCCCGTTAACCCGAGACCCCCCGTTAACCCGGGACCCCCCGTTAACCCGAGACCCCTCGTTAACCCCGGGACCCCCGTTAACCCCGAGACCCCCCGTTAACCCGGGACCCCCGTTAACCCGGGAGCCCCGTTAACCCCGGGACCCCCGTTAACCCCGGGACCCCCCGTTAACCCGGGACCCCCGTTAACCCGGGAGCCCCGTTAACCCCGGGACCCCCCGTTAACCCCGTGACCCCGCATTAACCCCGTGACCCCCGTTAACCCGAGACCCCCCGTTAACCCCGAGACCCCCCGTTAACCCATGACCCCCATTAATCTGTGACCCCCGTTAACCCATGACCCCCATTAACCCCTGACCCCCGTTAACCCGTGACGCCCGTTAACTCGTGACCCCCGTTAACCCCCATGACCCCTATTAACCCCCTGACCCCCGTTAACCCCGTGACCCCCTGTTAACCCGTGACCCCCGTTAACCCCGAGACCCCCGTTAACCCCATGACCCCCCGTTAACCCCGAGACCCCCGTTAACCCATGACCCCCATTAACCCCATGACCCCCATTAACCCTGTGCCACCCATTAAGCCGTGCCCCCCGTTAACCCCTGACCCCCGTTAAGCCCATGCCCCCTGTTGTCCCATGACCCCCATTAACCCATGCTCCCCGTTAACCCCCATGCCCCCCGTTAACCCGTGACCCCCATTAACTCCACGACCCCCATTAACCCCGTGACCCCCATTAACCCATGACCCCCATTAACCCCATGACCCCCATTAACCCGTGACCCCCATTAACCTCATGACCCCCATTAAGCCGTGCCCCCCGTTAACCCCTGACCCCCATTAACCCCATGCCCCCTGTTATCCCATGCCCCCCATTAACCCCTGACCCCCGTTATCCCGTGCCCCCCGTTATCCCATGACCCCCATTAACCCATGACCCCCATTAACCCTGTGCCCCCCATTAACCCGTGCCCCCCGTTAACCCCTGACCCCCGTTATCCCGTGCCCCCCGTTAACCCCTGACCCCCGTTAAGCCCATGCCCCCCGTTATCCCATGCCCCCCGTTATCCCATGACCCCCATTAACCCTGTGCCCCCCATTAACCCTGTGCCCCCCATTATCCCATGCCCCCCATTAACCTGTGCCCCCCGTTAACCCCATGCCCCCCGTTAACCCCATGCCCCCCGTTATCCCATGACCCCCGTTAACCCATGACCCCCATTAACTCCACGACCCCCATTAACCCCGTGACCCCCATTAACCCATTACCCCCATTAACCCGTGACCCCCATTAACCCCTGACCCCCATTAACCTCATGACCCCCATTAACCCGTGACCCCCATTAACCCCGTGACCCCCATTTACCCATGCCCCCCATTAACCCATGCCCCCCGTTAACCCGTGCCTCCCATTATCCCGTGCCCCCCGTTAACCCCATGCCCCCCGTTAACCCTGTGCCCCCCATTAACCCGTGCCCCCCGTTAACCCATGACCCCCGTTAACCCGTGCCCCCCGTTAACCCATGACCCCCATTAACCCACATGACCCCCATTAACCCGTGACCCCCATTAACCCCATGACCCCTGTTAATCCCGTGATCCCCCATTAACCCGTGCTCCCCGTTAACCCCATGCCCCCCGTTATCCCGTGCCCCCCGTTATCCCGTGCCCCCCGCAGGCCCAGCAGCGCCTGGCGCGATCGCTGCCCGTGGCGGCGGCCGCGCTCTCGGCCGTGGTGAGCGGCAGCACCAGCGCCCGCTTCCGCCGCACGTGTCTGGCCGCCATGCAGGTCTGCGGGGCCGGGGCTGGGGGGGGGGACACACACGACAACGGCGACACAGGGACCCCCGGTAGGGTTTGGGGGGGGGTCTCAACCCCCACCCCCCCACCCTGTTCGCCGCCTTCCCGCAGGTGCAGGACGCGGCGGCGCTGGCGGCGGCCGCGCGCCGGAGCTTGGCCCAGGTCTCGCGGCGGCGCCGGCTGCACCGCGGCTGCTGCGACACCCCCGGGGGCAGCGGGAGGGGTGAGGGACGGGGGATGGGGGACGGGGTGGGGGGGGGTCACACGGCCCCCCCCCCCGGGCCCTCACCCCCACCCCCACCCTGTGTGTCCCCCCCAGGGTCCCCAGCCCAGCGTCCCCGCGAGCGGAGGGGCCGGCGGGGGGAGGACGAGGAGGGGACGTGTCCCCAGGTGGGTCGTGACTGTCGGGGGGGGTTTCCCAGGGGTGACCCCCCCCCCATGACCTCCTCGTTAACACTCGTGACCCCCCCCCATTAACCCCCATGACCCCCCCATTAACCGCCATGGCCCCCCCATTAACCCCATGACCCCCATTAACCCCCATGACCCCCCCATTAACCCCCGTGACCCCCCCATTAACCCCCATGACCCCCCCGTTAACCCCTGTGACCCCCCCCATTAATCCCCTTGACCCCCCATTAATCCCCGTGACCCCCCCATTAACCCCCATGACCCCCCCATTAACCCCTGTGACCCCCATTAACCCCATGACTCCCCATTAACCCCTGTGACCCCCATTAACCCCCGTGACCCCCATTAACCCCATGACCCCCATTAACCCCTGTGACCCCCATTAACCCCCGTGACCCCCATTAACCCCATGACTCCCCATTAACCCCCGTGACCCCCATTAACCCCTGTGACCCCCATTAACCCCCGTGACCCCCATTAACCCCTGTGACCCCCATTAACCCCATGACCCCCATTAACCCACATGACCCCCATTAACCCCCGTGACCCCCATTAACCCCCATGACCCCCATTAACCCCTATGACCCCCATTAACCCCTGTGACCCCCATTAACCCCCATGACCCCCATTAACCCCTATGACCCCCATTAACCCCCGTGACCCCCCCATTAACCCCATCACCCCCCCCCATTCCACAGGCCTGAGGGACGGAGCCCCCCAGTTCTCCCAGTTCTCCCAGTTCTCCCAGTTCACCTCGTCCTGGCAGACCCCAGGAATGGCAGCCCCACCCCAGTTGCTCCCAGTCGGTCCCAGTTTGTCCCAGTTGCTCCCAGTTTCCCTCATTGGACCCAGTTCCCCCAGTTGATCCCAGTCCCCCACTTTGGCCCCAGTTCCACCAGTTCGTCCCAGTTCCACCAATTTGTCCCAGTTCCCAGTTTCCCTCATTGGACCCAGTTCCCCCAGTTGGTCCCAGTTTGACCAGTTGGACCCGGTTCCCGCAGAAGGTCCCAGTTCCACCAGTTCATCCCAGTTCCACCAATTTGTCCCAGTTCCCAGTTTCCCTCATCGGACCCAGTTCCCCCGGTTGGTCCCAGTTTGACCAGTTGCACCCAGTTCCTCCAGTTGATCCCAGTCCCCCCCTTTGGCCCCAGTTCCACCAGTTCGTCCCAGTTTGTCCCAGTTGATCCCAGTTTCCCTCATCGGACCCAGTTCCCCCGGTTGGTCCCAGTTTGACCAGTTGGCCCCAGTTCCACCAGTTTGTCCCAGTCACACCAGTTCATCCCAGTCCCTCCACTTGCTCCCAGTTTGTCCCAGTTGCTCCCAGTTTCCCTCATTGGACCCAGTTCCCCCAGTTGGTCCCAGTTTGACCAGTTGGACCCGGTTCCCGCAGAAGGTCCCGGTTCCACCAGTTCATCCCAGTTCCACCAATTTGTCCCAGTTCCCAGTTTCCCTCATTGGACCCAGTTCCCCCAGTTGGTCCCAGTTTGACCAGTTGCACCCAGTTCCCCCAGTTGATCCCAGTCCCCCCCCTTTGGCCCCAGTTCCACCAGTTCGTCCCAGTTTGTCCCAGTTGATCCCAGTTTCCCTCATCGGACCCAGTTCCCCCGGTTGGTCCCAGTTTGACCAGTTGGCCCCAGTTCCACCAGTTTGTCCCAGTTCCACCAGTTCATCCCAGTCCCTCCACTTGCTCCCAGTTTGTCCCAGTTGCTCCCAGTTTCCCTCATCGGACCCAGTTCCCCCAGTTGGTCCCAGTTTGACCAGTTGGACCCGGTTCCCGCAGAAGGTCCCAGTTCCACCAGTTCATCCCAGTTCCACCAATTTGTCCCAGTTCCCCGAGTTGGTCCCAGTTTGTCCCAGTTGCTCCCAGTTTCCCTCATCGGACCCAGGTCCCCCCTTTGGCCCCCGTTCCACCAGTTCGTCCCAGTTCCACCAGTTCATCCCAGCCCCTCCTCTTGCTCCCAGTTTGTCCCCGTTCCTCCCCGCTCCCCCAGTCCATCCCAGTTCCCCCACTTCACCCCAGTCCCCAAATCCCACTTCCCCCCCCTTCCCACCTCCTCTCCCTGGCCCCGCCCCTTGACACGCCCACCTCGGCGCCTGGCCACGCCCCTCCCCTCGTGGCCACGCCCCCTCATGGCCACGCCCCCATGCAACGGCCACGCCCCGCCGCGGCAGGCCACGCCCCTCGCTCCGCCCCCCAGGCGCTGTCCTCGCCCCCCGCCCCTGTCTCCGCCCCCCAGGCGTTGACTCCGCCCCCCAGGCGCTGTCTCCGCCCCCCCAGGCGCTGTCTCCGCCCCCCCGGCGCTGTCTCCGCCCCCCCAGGCGCTGTCTCCGCCCCCCAGGCGCTGTCTCCGCCCCCCCAGGCGCTGTCTCCGCCCCCCAGGCGCTGTCTCCGCCCCCCCGGCGCTGTCTCCGCCCCCCAGGCGCTGTCTCCGCCCCCCCGCCCCTGTCTCCGCCCCCCGCCCCTGTCTCCGCCCTCCCCGGCGCTGTCTCCGCCCCCCAGGCGCTGTCTCCGCCCCCCAGGCGCTGTCTCCGCCCCCCCCGGCGCTGTCTCCGCCCCCCAGGCGCTGTCTCCGCCCCCCCGCCCCTGTCTCCGCCCTCCCCGGCGCTGTCTCCGCCCCCCAGGCGCTGTCTCCGCCCCCCCGCCCCTGTCTCCGCCCTCCCCGGCGCTGTCTCCGCCCCCCAGGCGCTGTCTCCGCCCCCCCGCCCCTGTCTCCGCCCCCCCAGGCGCTGTCTCCGCCCCCGGCCCCGCCCCCTCGCTGGCCCCGCCCCCGGCTCCGCCCCCTCGCTGGCCCCGCCCCGGCTCCGCCCCCCGCTGGCCCCGCCCCCGGCGCCATGGCGGTGTCGGAAGCCGCGGGCCGGGCCTGGGCCGGGGCCTGGGCCTGGGCCTGGGCCGGGTCGGGGCCGGGGCCGGTACCGGGAGCCCCGGGTTGTGGCCCCGGGCCCTGCTGGGCCGCCGTGCTGGCCTGTCTGAGCCTGGCCTGCTCCTACGTGGGCAGCCTCTACGTGTGGGGCAGCCCCCTGCCGCGGTACGGGGCGGGTTGGGGGGAATGGGGGGCCTGTAGGGCCCTTGGGAGCGGGGTCTGGGGGGGTTCTGGGGGGATCTGGGGGGTATCTGGGGGATCTATGGGGTCTGGGGGGGTTCTGGGGGGGTTCTGGGGGGTCTATGGGGGATCTATGGGGTCTGGGGGGTGTCTGGGGGGGGTTCTGGGGGGATCTATGGGGTCTGGGGGGTGTCTGGGGGGGGTTCTGGGGTATCTGGGGGATCTATGGGGTCTGGGGGTGGGGTCTGGGGGGTCTGTGGGGTATCTGGGGGATCTATGGGGTCTGGGGGGTGTCTGGGGGGGATTCTGGGGGGATCTATGGGGTCTGGGGGGTGTCTGGGGGGGGTTCTGGGGGGATCTATGGGGTCTGGGGGGTGTCTGGGGGGGGTTCTGGGGGATCTGGGGGGTTCTGGGGGGATCTATGGGGTCTGGGGAGTGTCTGGGGGGGGATCTGGGGGCTATCGGGGGGATCTATGGGGTCTGGGGGGGTTCTGTGGGGTACCTGGGGGGTCTATGGGGGATCTATGGGGTCTGTGGGGTGGCTGAGGCGGTACCTGGGGGGTCTGGGGGGTACCTGGGGGGTCTCTGTGGTATCTGGGGAATCTGGGGGGTTTGTGGGGTCTGGGGGGTACCTGGGGGGCCTATGGGGGATCTATGGGGTCTGGGGGGTACCTGGGGGGTCTATGGGGTATCTGGGGGGTTTGTGGGGTCTGGGGGGTACCTGGAGGGCCTATGGGGGATCTATGGGGTCTGGGGGCTACCTGGGGGGTCTATGGCGTATCTAGGGGATCTATGGGGTCTGAGAGGTGTTTGGGGGGGGTTCTGGGGGGCCTGGGGGGTATCGGGGGGATCTATGGGGTCTGGGGGGTATCTGGGGGGGTTCTGGGGAGTCTATGGGGTCTCTGGGGTACCTGGGGGGATCTGTGGGGTCTGGGGGGTGGCTGAGGGGTCTGTGGGGTACGTGGGGGTCTGTGTGGTACCTGGGGGGTGTGGGGAGAATCTGGGGGGTCAATGGGGAATCTGGGGGATCTATGGGGTCTGGGGGGTACCTGGGGGGGTTCTGGGGGGTCTGGGGGGTACCTGGGGGTCTATGGGGTATCTGGGGGATCTATGGGGTCTGGGGAGTTCCTGGGGGGGTTCTGGGGCATCTGTGGGGTACCTGGGGGTCTGGGGGGTACCTGGGGGTCTGGGGGGTACCTGGGGGGTCTGTGGGGTACGTGGGGGTCTGTGTGGTACCTGGGGGGTGTGGGGAGAATCTGGGGGGTGAATGGGGAATCTGGGGGATCTATGGGGCCTGGAGGGGGGGTCTGTGGGGTCTGTGGGGTATCTGGGGGATCTATGGGATCTGGGGGGTACCTGGGGGTCTATGGGGTACGTGGGGGTCTGTGTGGTACTTGGGGGGTGTGGGGAGAATCTGGGGGGTCAATGGGGAATCTGGGGGATCTATGGGGTCTGGGGGGGGTCTGGGGGGGTTCTGGGGGGTCTGGGGGGTACCTGGGGGTCTATGGGGTATCTGGGGGATCTATGGGGTCTGGGGAGTTCCTGGGGGGGTTCTGGGGCATCTGTGGGGTACCTGGGGGTCTGGGGGGTACCTGGGGGGTCTGTGGGGTACGTGGGGGTCTCTGTGGTGCGTGGGGGGGGTGGAGGCCGCTGCGGTTTGTGGGGCCCGTGGGGTTTGGGGGTCCCGTGCCCATGGGCGCTGGCGCCTCTGCCCCCGCAGGGACCACCCGGCCGTCATCAAGCGCCGCTTCACCAGCGTGCTGGTGGTGTCGGGGCTGGCGCCCGCGCTCGTCTGGCTCTGGAAGGAGCTCACGGGGGTCAAGGTGAGCGCGGCGGGGGGGGGGACACGCGCCCCGGGGACCCCCCCCGGGCGGCGCCGACCCCCCAACTCCCCGCAGGCGGACACGGCGCTGCCGGCGCTGCTGGGGCTGCGGCTGGACGGGCTGCTGCCCGCGACCCTGCTGCCGCTGCTGCTCACCATGGTAGGGGTACGGCCCTGAGCCCCAAATCCTGAGCCCCCAAACCCTGAACCTCCTGAGCCCCCGAACCCCCAAACCCTGAACCTCCTGAGCCCCCAAACCGTGAACCCTCTGAGCCCCGAAACCCCGAACCCCCAAACTCTGAACCTCCCGAGCCCCCGAACCCTGAACCCCAAAACCCTGAACCTCCCGAGCCCCCGAACCCTGAACCCCAAAACCCTCAGCCCCCTGAGCCCCCAAACCCTGAACCCCTGAGCCCCCGAACCCTGAGCCCCCAAACCCTGAACCCCCTGAGCCCCCAAACCCTGAACCCTCTGAGCCCCCAAACCCCAAACCCCCAAACCCTGAACCCCCTGAGCCCCCAAACCCTGAACCCCTGAGCCCCCGAACCCTGAACCCCGAAACCCTCAGCCCCCTGAGCCCCCAAACCCTGAACCCCGAAACCCTCAGCCCCCTGAGCCCCCAAACCCTGAACCCCTGAGCCCCCGAACCCTGAACCTCCTGAGCCCCCGAACCCTGAACCCCTGAGCCCCCTGAGCCTCCAAACCCTGAACCCTCTGAGCCCCCAAACCCCAAACCCCCAAACCCTGAACCCCCTGAGCCCCCAAACCCTGAGTCCCCTGAGCCCCCAAACCCTGAACCCCCTGAGCCCCCAAACCCTGAGTCCCCTGAGCCCCCAAACCCTGAACCCCTGAGCTCCTGAACCCCCAAACCCTGAACCTCCTGAGCCCCCAAACCCTGAACCCTCTGAGCCCCCAAACCCCCAAACCCTGAACCCCCTGAGCCCCCAAACCCTGAGCCCCCTGAGCCCCCAAACCCCCAAACCCTGAACCCCCTGAGCCCCCAAACCCTGAACCCCTGAGCCCCCGAACCCCCAAACCCTGAACCCCCTGAGCCCCCAAACCCTGAACCCCTGAGCCCCCAAACCCTGAGCCCCCAAACTCTGAATCCCCTGAGCCCCCAAATCCTGAGTCCCCAAACCCTGAGCCCCCTGAGCCCCCAAACCCTGAGCCCCTGAACCCCTGAGCCCCCGAACCCCCAAACCCTGAACCCCCTGAGCCCCCAAACCCTGAACCCCTGAACCCCCTGAGCCCCCAAACCCTGAGTCCCCAAACCCTGAGTCCCCTGAGCCCCCAAACCCTGAGTCCCCAAACCCTGAGCCCCCTGAGCTCCCAAACCCTGAGCCCCCAAACCCTGAACCCCCTGAGCCCCCAAACCCTGAATCCCCCAGCGACCCTGCTGCCGCTGTTGCTCACCATGGTAGGGGTACGGCCCTGAGCCCCAAATCCTGAGCCCCCAAACCCTGAGCCCCCAAACCCTGAGCCCCTTGAGCCCCCAAACCCTGAGCCCCCAAACCCTGAACCCCCAAACCCTGAACCCCCTGAGCCCCCAAACCCCGAAAACCCAAACCCTGAACCTCCTGAGCCCCCGAACCCCCAAACCCTGAACCTCCTGAGCCCCCAAACCCCGAACCCCCAAACTCTGAGCCCCCTGAGCCCCCAAACCCTGAACCCCCAAACCCTGAACCCCCTGAGCCCCGAAACCCTGAACCCCCTGAGCCCCCAAATCCTGAACCCCCAAACCCTGAACCCCCTGAGCCCCCAAACCCCAAACCCCCAAACTCTGAGCCCCCTGAGCCCCCAAACCCCGAACCCCTGAGCCCCCAAACCCTGAGCCCCCAAACCCTGAACCCCCTGAGCCCCCAAACCCCGAAAACCCAAACCCTGAACCTCCTGAGCCCCCGAACCCCCAAACCCTGAACCTCCTGAGCCCCCAAACCCCGAACCCCCAAACTCTGAGCCCCCTGAGCCCCCAAACCCTGAACCCCCAAACCCTGAACCCCCTGAGCCCCGAAACCCTGAACCCCCTGAGCCCCCAAATCCTGAACCCCCAAACCCTGAACCCCCTGAGCCCCCAAACCCCAAACCCCCAAACTCTGAGCCCCCAAACCCCGAACCCCTGAGCCCCCAAACCCTGAGCCCCCAAACCCTGAACCCCCTGAGCCCCCAAACCCTGAACCCCCAAACCCTGAACCCCCTGAGCCCCCAAACCCCGAAAACCCAAACCCTGAACCTCCTGAGCCCCTAAACCCCGGACCCCCAAACCCTGAACCTCCTGAGCCCCCAAACCCCGAACCCCCAAACTCTGAGCCCCCTGAGCCCCCTGAGCCCCCAAACCCCGAACCCCCAAACCCTGAACCCCCTGAGCCCCGAAACCCTGAACCCCCTGAGCCCCCAAATCCTGAACCCCCAAACCCTGAACCCCCTGAGCCCCCAAACCCCGAACCCCCAAACTCTGAGCCCCCAAACCCCGAACCCCTGAGCCCCCTGAGCCCCCAAACCCTGAACCCCCTGAGCCCCCAAACCCTGAACCCCCAAACCCTGAATCCCCTGAGCCCCCAAACCCCGAAAACCCAAACCCTGAACCTCCTGAGCCCCCGAACCCCCAAACCCTGAACCTCCTGAGCCCCCAAACCCCGAACCCCCAAACTCTGAGCCCCCTGAGCCCCCAAACCCCGAACCCCCAAACCCTGAACCCCCTGAGCCCCGAAACCCTGAACCCCCTGAGCCCCCAAATCCTGAACCCCCAAACCCTGAACCCCCTGAGCCCCCAAACCCCGAACCCCCAAACTCTGAGCCCCCTGAGCCCCCAAACCCCGAACCCCTGAGCCCCCTGAGCCCCCAAACCCTGAACCCCCAAACCCTGAACCCCCTGAGCCCCCAAACCCCCAAACCCTGAACCCCCCAGCGACCCTGCTGCCGCTGCTGCTCACCATGGTAGGCGTACGGCCCTGACCCCCAAATTCTGAACCCCTTGAGCCCCTAAACCCTGAACCCCGAAACCCTGAATCCCCTGAGTCCCCAAACTCTGAACCCCCAAACCCTGAACCCCACAGCGAGCCGCTGCCGCTGCTGCTCACCACGGTAGGGGCACGGCCCTGACACCCCAAACCCCCTGACCCCCCTGAGCCCCCAAAACCCCCCCGACCCCCCCAAGCCTCATCAAACCCCCCTGAACCCCCAAACCCTCCTGACGCCCCCCCAACACCACTGAGCCCCCCCAAAGCCTCCTGAGCCCCCCATAACCCCCAAACCCCCCTGACCCCCCAGATCCTGTTCCTGAGCCCCCCTGACCCCCCCAAACCCCCCTGACCCCCCAGATCCTGTTCCTGGGCCCCCCTGAACCCCCAAACCCCCCTGACCCCCCAGATCCTGTTCCTGGGCCCCCCTGAACCCCCAAACCCCCCTGACCCCTCAGATCCTGTTCCTGGGCCCCCCTGAACCCCCAAACCCCCCTGACCCCCCAGATCCTGTTCCTGGGCCCCCCTGAACCCTCAAACCCCCCTGACCCCCCAGATCCTGTTCCTGGGCCCCCCTGAACCCCCCAACCCCCCTGACCCCCCAGATCCTGTTCCTGGGCCCCCCTGAACCCCCAAACCCCCCTGACCCCCCAGATCCTGTTCCTGGGCTCCCCTGAACCCCCAAACCCCCCTGACCCCCCAGATCCTGTTCCTGAGCCCCCCTGAACCCCCCAAACCCCCCTGACCCCCCAGATCCTGTTCCTGGGCCCCCCTGAACCCCCAAACCCCCCTGACCCCCCAGATCCTGTTCCTGGGCCCCCCTGAACCCCCCAACCCCCCTGACCCCCCAGATCCTGTTCCTGAGCCCCCCTGAACCCCCAAACCCCCCTGACCCCCCAGATCCTGTTCCTGAGCCCCCCTGAACCCCCAAACCCCCCTGACCCCCCAGATCCTGTTCCTGAGCCCCCCCTGAACCCCCAAATCCTCCTGACCCCCCAGATCCTGTTCCTGGGCCCCCCTGAACCCCCAAACCCCTCTGACCCCCCAGATCCTGTTCCTGAGCCCCCCTGAACCCCCCAACCCCCCTGACCCCCCAGATCCTGTTCCTGGGCCCCCCTGAACCCCCAAACCCCCCTGACCCCCCAGATCCTGTTCCTGAGCCCCCCTGAACCCCCAAACCCCCCTGACCCCCCAGATCCTGTTCCTGGGCCCCCCTGAACCCCCAAACCCCCCTGACCCCCCAGATCCTGTTCCTGGGCCCCCTGATCCAGCTCTCCATGGACTGTTCCTGGCGCTGGCTCGACGGCCTCAAGGCGGCTTTTGGTAAGGGGGGGTTTGGGGGGGTCAGTGGGTTTGGGGGTCACCAGTGGGTTTGGGGGGGGGTCAGTAGTGGCTTTGGGGTGCCCCAGCAGGTTTGGGGGGCCGTTACCCCCAGGCAGCTCCCCAGAGCGCTCACACTTAGCGCCACATGCTTGGGGTGTCCCCCCCGTCCCTGGGGTGACCGTGTTGGTTTGGGGGTGCCCCCCCCATCCCCAGGATGACTGTCTCAGTTTGGGGGTGTCCCCAGGGCCCCAGTGCTGGCTGTGGGTCCTGGGGGTCCTTGGAGTCCTTGTTTCAGTTTGGGGGTCCCTGTCTCAGTTTTGGGGTGTCCCCAGGGCCCCAATGCTGGCTGTGGGTGCTGGGGGTCCCTGGGGGTCCCTGGAGTCCCTGTCTCAGTTTGGGGGTCCCTGTCTCAGTTTGGGGGTGTCCCCAGGGCCCCAGTGCTGGCTGTGGGTGCTGGGGGTCTCTGGAGTCCCTGTCTCAGTTTGGGGGTCCCTGTCTCAGTTTGGGGGTGTCCCCAGGGCCCCAGTGCTGGCTGTGGGTGCTGGGGGTCCCTGGAGTCCCTGTCTCAGTTTGGGGGTCCCTGTCTCAGTTTGGGGGTGTCCCCAGGGCCCCAACGCTGGCTGTGGGTGCTGGGGGTCTCTGGAGTCCCTGTCTCAGTTTGGGGGTCCCTGTCTCAGTTTGGGGGTGTCCCCAGGCCCCCGGTGCTGGTTGCGGGTGCTGGGGGTCCCTGTCTCAGTTTTGGGGTCTCTCGGTTTTGGGGTCCCCAATGCCCCAGCGCTGGCTGTGGGTGCTGGGGGTCCCTGGGGATCCGTGTCTCAGTTTCGGGGTCTCACTGCCCGTTTCGGGGTCCGTGTCCCAGTTCTGGGGTCTCACTGCCCGTTTTGGGGTCCCTGTCCCAGTTTCGGGGTCTCATTCCCAGTTTCGGGGTCTCACTGCCGGTTTCGGGGTCCCTGTCTCAGTTTCGGGGTCCGTGTCCCACTTTGGGGGTCTCACTGCCGGTTTGGGGGTCTCACTTCCAGTTTGGGGGTCTCATTCCCAGTTTTGGGGTCTCATTCCCAGTGTCGGGGTCCCTGTCTCAGTTCTGGGGTCTCACTCCCAGTTTCAGGGTCTCACTCCCAGTTTTGGGGTCCCTGTCTCAGTTTTGGGGTCTCACTCCCAGTTTCGGGGTCTAACTGCCCATTTCGGGGTCCCTGTCCCAGTTTCGGGGTCTCACTCCCAGTTTCGGGGTCTCACTGCCAGTTTCGGGGTCCCTGTCCCAGTTTCGGGGTCTCACTCCCAGGTCTGGGGTCTCACTGCCAGTTTCGGGGTCCCTGTCTCAGTTTCGGGGTCCGTGTCCCAGTTTGGGGGTCTCACTGCCCATTTTGGGGTCTCACTGCCGGTTTCGGGGCCCCTGTCCCAGTTTGGGGGTCTCACTCCCAGTTTCGGGGTTTCACTCCCAGTTTCGGGGTCCGTGTCCCACTTTGGGGGTCTCACTGCCGGTTTGGGGGTCTCACTTCCAGTTTGGGGGTCTCATTCCCAGTTTTGGGGTCTCATTCCCAGTGTCGGGGTCCCTGTCTCAGTTCTGGGGTCTCACTCCCAGTTTCAGGGTCTCACTCCCAGTTTTGGGGTCCCTGTCTCAGTTTTGGGGTCTCACTCCCAGTTTCGGGGTCTAACTGCCCATTTCGGGGTCCTTGTCCCAGTTTCGGGGTCTCACTCCCAGTTTCGGGGTCTCACTGCCAGTTTCGGGGTTCGTGTCCCAGTTCTGGGGTCTCACTGCCAGTTTCGGGGTCCCTGTCTCAGTTTCGGGGTCCCTGTCCCAGTTTGG
Source organism: Caloenas nicobarica (assembly GCF_036013445.1). Taxonomy (NCBI): domain Eukaryota; kingdom Metazoa; phylum Chordata; class Aves; order Columbiformes; family Columbidae; genus Caloenas; species Caloenas nicobarica. The sequence goes on from NW_027017585.1 coordinate 20,764, forward strand.
GGGTCTCACTGCCCATTTTGGGGTCTCACTGCCGGTTTCGGGGCCCCTGTCCCAGTTTGGGGGTCTCACTCCCAGTTTCGGGGTTTCACTCCCAGTTTCGGGGTCCCTGTCCCAGTCCTGGGGTCTCACTGCCCGTTTCGGGGTCCGTGTCCCAGTTCTGGGGTCTCACTGCCCGTTTTGGGGTCCCTGTCCCAGTTTCAGGGTCTCATTCCCAGTTTCGGGGTCTCACTGCCGGTTTCGGGGTCCCTGTCTCAGTTTCGGGGTCCGTGTCCCACTTTGGGGGTCTCACTGCCGGTTTGGGGGTCTCACTGCCAGTTTGGGGGTCTCATTCCCAGTTTTGGGGTCTCATTCCCAGTGTCGGGGTCCCTGTCTCAGTTCTGGGGTCTCACTCCCAGTTTCGGGGTCTAACTGCCCATTTCGGGGTCCCTGTCCCAGTTTCGGGGTCTCACTCCCAGTTTCGGGGTCTCACTGCCAGTTTCGGGGTCCGTGTCCCAGTTTTGGGGTCTCACTCCCAGTTTCAGGGTCTGTGTCCCAGTTCTGGGGTCTCACTGCCCGTTTCGGGGTCCCTGTCCCAGTTTCGGGGTCTCATTCCCAGTTTCGGGGTCTCACTGCCGGTTTCGGGGTCCCTGTCTCAGTTTTGGGGTGTCCCCGGAGCCCCAATGCTGGCTGTGGGTGCTGGGGGTCTCTGGAGTCCCTGGAGTCCCTGTCTCAGTTTGGGGGTCCCTGTCTCAGTTTGGGGGTGTCCCCAGGGCCCCAATGCTGGCTGTGGGTGCTGGGGGTCTCTGGAGTCCCTGTCTCAGTTTGGGGGTCCCTGTCTCAGTTTGGGGGTGTCCCCAGGCCCCCGGTGCTGGTTGCGGGTGCTGGGAGTCCCTGTCTCAGTTTTGGGGTCTCTCGGTTTTGGGGTCCCCAATGCCCCAGCGCTGGCTGTGGGTGCTGGGGGTCCCTGGGGATCCGTGTCTCAGTTTCGGGGTCTCACTGCCCGTTTCGGGGTCCGTGTCCCAGTTCTGGGGTCTCACTGCCCGTTTTGGGGTCCCTGTCCCAGTTTCGGGGTCTCATTCCCAGTTTCGGGGTCTCACTGCCGGTTTCGGGGTCCCTGTCTCAGTTTCGGGGTCCGTGTCCCACTTTGGGGGTCTCACTGCCGGTTTGGGGGTCTCACTTCCAGTTTGGGGGTCTCATTCCCAGTTTTGGGGTCTCATTCCCAGTGTCGGGGTCCCTGTCTCAGTTCTGGGGTCTCACTCCCAGTTTCAGGGTCTCACTCCCAGTTTTGGGGTCCCTGTCTCAGTTTTGGGGTCTCACTCCCAGTTTCGGGGTCTAACTGCCCATTTCGGGGTCCCTGTCCCAGTTTCGGGGTCTCACTCCCAGTTTCGGGGTCTCACTGCCAGTTTCGGGGTCCCTGTCCCAGTTTCGGGGTCTCACTCCCAGGTCTGGGGTCTCACTGCCAGTTTCGGGGTCCCTGTCTCAGTTTCGGGGTCCGTGTCCCAGTTTGGGGGTCTCACTGCCCATTTTGGGGTCTCACTGCCGGTTTCGGGGCCCCTGTCCCAGTTTGGGGGTCTCACTCCCAGTTTCGGGGTTTCACTCCCAGTTTCGGGGTCCGTGTCCCACTTTGGGGGTCTCACTGCCGGTTTGGGGGTCTCACTTCCAGTTTGGGGGTCTCATTCCCAGTTTTGGGGTCTCATTCCCAGTGTCGGGGTCCCTGTCTCAGTTCTGGGGTCTCACTCCCAGTTTCAGGGTCTCACTCCCAGTTTTGGGGTCCCTGTCTCAGTTTTGGGGTCTCACTCCCAGTTTCGGGGTCTAACTGCCCATTTCGGGGTCCTTGTCCCAGTTTCGGGGTCTCACTCCCAGTTTCGGGGTCTCACTGCCAGTTTCGGGGTTCGTGTCCCAGTTCTGGGGTCTCACTGCCAGTTTCGGGGTCCCTGTCTCAGTTTCGGGGTCCCTGTCCCAGTTTGGGGGTCTCACTGCCCATTTTGGGGTCTCACTGCCGGTTTCGGGGCCCCTGTCCCAGTTTGGGGGTCTCACTCCCAGTTTCGGGGTTTCACTCCCAGTTTCGGGGTCCCTGTCCCAGTCCTGGGGTCTCACTGCCCGTTTCGGGGTCCGTGTCCCAGTTCTGGGGTCTCACTGCCCGTTTCGGGGTCCCTGTCCCAGTTTCGGGGTCTCATTCCCAGTTTCGGGGTCTCACTGCCGGTTTCGGGGTCCCTGTCTCAGTTTCGGGGTCCGTGTCCCACTTTGGGGGTCTCACTGCCGGTTTGGGGGTCTCACTGCCAGTTTGGGGGTCTCATTCCCAGTTTTGGGGTCTCATTCCCAGTGTCGGGGTCCCTGTCTCAGTTCTGGGGTCTCACTCCCAGTTTTGGGGTCCTTGTCTCAGTTTTGGGGTCTCACTCCCAGTTTCGGGGTCTAACTGCCCATTTCGGGGTCCCTGTCCCAGTTTCGGGGTCTCACTCCCAGTTTCGGGGTCTCACTGCCAGTTTCGGGGTTCGTGTCCCAGTTCTGGGGTCTCACTGCCGGTTTTGGGGTCCCTGTCTCAGTTTCGGGGTCCCTGTCCCAGTTCTGGGGTCTCACTGCCGGTTTCGGGGCCCCTGTCCCAGTTTGGGGGTCTCACTCCCAGTTTCGGGGTTTCACTCCCAGTTTTGGGGTCCCTGTCCCAGTCCTGGGGTCTCACTGCCGGTTTTGGGGTCCCTGTCCCGGTTTGGGGGTCCCTGTCCTGTTCCGGGGTCTCACTGCCGGTTTTGGGGTCCCTGTCCCGGTTTGGGGGTCCCTGTCCCGTTCCGGGGTCTCACTGCCGGTTTTGGGGTCTCACTGCCGGTTTTGGGGTCCCTGTTCCGGTTTGGGAGTCCCTGTCCCGTTCCGGGGTCTCACTGCTGGTTTTGGGGTCCCTGTCCCGGTTGGGGTCTCACTGCCGGTTTGGGGTCTCACTGCTGGTTTTGGGGTCTCACTGCCGGTTTTGGGGTCCCTGTCCCGGTTGGGGTCTCACTGCCGGTTTGGGGTCTCACTGCCGGTTTGGGGTCCCAGGCCCGTGGCGCTGGCTGCGGGTGCTGGGGGTCCCTGTCCCGGTTCGGGGTCTCACTGCCCGTTTTGGGGTCCCTGTCCCGTTCCGGGGTCTCACTGCCGGTTTTGGGGTCTCACTGCCAGTTTTGGGGTCCCTGTCCTGGTTTCGGGGTCCCTGTCCCGGTTTTGGGGTCCCTGTCCCGTTCCGGGGTCTCACTGCTGGTTTTGGGGTCCCTGTCCCGGTTGGGGTCTCACTGCCGGTTTTGGGGTCCCTGTCCCGGTTTTGGGGTCCCTGTCCCGGTTGGGGTCTCACTGCCGGTTTTGGGGTCCCTGTCCCGGTTGGGGTCTCACTGCCGGTTTTGGGGTCCCTGTCCCGGTTTTGGGGTCCCTGTCCCGGTTTGGGGTCTCACTGCCGGTTTTGGGGTCCGTGTCCCAGTTTGGGGGTCTCACTGCTGGTTCGGGGTCTCACTGCTGGTTTGGGGTCTCACTGCCGGTTTGGGGTCCCAGGCCCGCGGCGCTGGCTGCGGGCACTGGGGGTCTCTGTCCCGGTTTGGGGTCTCACTGCCGGTTTTGGGGTCCCTGTCCCGGTTGGGGTCTCACTGCTGGTTTGGGGGTCCCTGTCCTGGTTTGGGGGTCCCTGTCCCGGTTGGGGTCTCACTGCCGGTTTTGGGGTCCCTGTCCCGGTTTGGGGGTCCCTGTCCCGGTTGGGGTCTCACTGCTGGTTTGGGGGTCCCTGTCCTGGTTCGGGGGTCCCTGTCCCAGTTTGGGGGTCCCTGTCCCGGTTTGGGGGTCCCTGTCCCGGTTGGGGTCTCACTGCCGGTTCGGGTCCCAGGCCCGCGGTGCTGGCTGCGGGTGCTGGGGGTCCCTGTCCCGTTCTGGGGTCTCACTGCCGGTTTTGGGGTCCCTGTCCCGGTTTCGGGGTCTCACTGCCGGTTTTGGGGTCCCTGTCCCGGTTTTGGGGTCCCTGTCCCGGTTTGGGGTCTCACTGCCGGTTTTGGGGTCCGTGTCCCAGTTTGGGGGTCTCACTGCTGGTTCGGGGTCTCACTGCTGGTTTGGGGTCTCACTGCCGGTTTGGGGTCCCAGGCCCGCGGCGCTGGCTGCGGGCACTGGGGGTCTCTGTCCCGGTTTGGGGTCTCACTGCCGGTTTTGGGGTCCCTGTCCCGGTTGGGGTCTCACTGCTGGTTTGGGGGTCCCTGTCCTGGTTTGGGGGTCCCTGTCCCGGTTGGGGTCTCACTGCCGGTTTTGGGGTCCCTGTCCCGGTTTGGGGGTCCCTGTCCCGGTTGGGGTCTCACTGCTGGTTTGGGGGTCCCTGTCCTGGTTCGGGGGTCCCTGTCCCAGTTTGGGGGTCCCTGTCCCGGTTTGGGGGTCCCTGTCCCGGTTGGGGTCTCACTGCCGGTTCGGGTCCCAGGCCCGCGGTGCTGGCTGCGGGTGCTGGGGGTCCCTGTCCCGTTCTGGGGTCTCACTGCCGGTTTTGGGGTCCCTGTCCCGGTTTCGGGGTCTCACTGCCGGTTTTGGGGTCCCTGTCCCGGTTTTGGGGTCCCTGTCCCGGTTTGGGGTCTCACTGCCGGTTTTGGGGTCCGTGTCCCAGTTTGGGGGTCTCACTGCTGGTTCGGGGTCTCACTGCTGGTTTGGGGTCTCACTGCCGGTTTGGGGTCCCAGGCCCGCGGCGCTGGCTGCGGGCACTGGGGGTCTCTGTCCCGGTTTGGGGTCTCACTGCCGGTTTTGGGGTCCCTGTCCCGGTTGGGGTCTCACTGCTGGTTTGGGGGTCCCTGTCCTGGTTTGGGGGTCCCTGTCCCGGTTGGGGTCTCACTGCCGGTTTTGGGGTCCCTGTCCCGGTTTGGGGGTCCCTGTCCCGGTTGGGGTCTCACTGCTGGTTTGGGGGTCCCTGTCCTGGTTCGGGGGTCCCTGTCCCAGTTTGGGGGTCCCTGTCCCGGTTTGGGGGTCCCTGTCCCGGTTGGGGTCTCACTGCCGGTTCGGGTCCCAGGCCCGCGGTGCTGGCTGCGGGTGCTGGGGGTCCCTGTCCCGTTCTGGGGTCTCACTGCCGGTTTTGGGGTCCCTGTCCCGGTTTCGGGGTCTCACTGCCGGTTTTGGGGTCCCTGTCCCATTCCGGGGTCTCACTGCTGGTTTGGGGTCTCATTGCCGGTTTTGGGGTCCCAGGCCCGCGGCGCTGGCTGCGGGCGCTGCGGGACGTGCGCTGGCTGTGGGTGCTGGGGGTCCCTGTCCCGGTTCGGGGGTCCCTGTCCCGGTTTTGGGGTCCCTGTCCTGGTTCAGGGGTCCCTGTCCCGGTTGGGGTCTCACTGCCGGTTTGGGGGTCCCTGTCCTGGTTTTGGGGTCCCTGTCCCGGTTGGGGTCTCACTGCCGGTTTTGGGGTCCCAGGCCTGCGGTGCTGGCTGCGGGTGCTGGGGGTCCCTGTCCCGGTTTGGGGTCCCTGTCCCGGTTTGGGGTCCCTGTCCCGGTTTGGGGTCCCTGTCCCGGTTTTGGGGTCCCTGTCCCGTTCCGGGGTCTCACTGCCGGTTTGGGGTCTCACTGCCGGTTTTGGGGTCTCACTGCCGGTTCGGGTCCCAGGCCCGCGGCGCTGGCTGCGGGCGCTGCGCGACGTGCGCTGGCTGCGGGTGCTGGGGGTCCCTGTCCCGGTTTGGGGGTCCCTGTCCCGGTTTGGGGGTCCTGTCCCGGTTGGGGTCTCACTGCCGGTTTGGGGTCTCACTGCCGGTTCGGGGTCTCACTGCCGGTTTTGCTCCCAGGCCCGCGCCGCTGGCTGCGGGCGCTGCGCGACGTGCGCTGGCTGCGGAACCAGGTGGTGGCCCCGCTGACGGAGGAGCTGGTGTTCCGCGCCTGCATGCTGCCCATGCTGCTGCCCTGCGCCGGGCCGCGGCGCGCCCTGCTCGCCTGCCCGCTCTTCTTCGCGCTGGGTGAGCCGCCCCGGACCCCCCCGGCCCACCCGGACCCCCCTGATCCACCCGGACCCCCCCTGATCCACCCAGACACCCCCAGACCCCCCAGACACCCCCCGATCCACCCGGACCCCCCAGACACCCCCGGCCCACCCGGACCCCCCTGATCCACCCAGACACCCCAGACCCCCCGGACACCCCCCGATCCACCCCGACACCCCCAGATCCACCCAGACCCCCCCTGATCCACCCGGACCCCCCAGACACCCCCTGATCCACCCGGACCCCCCCTGATCCACCCAGACACCCCCAGACACCCCCGGCCCACCCGGACCCCCCCTGATCCACCCGGACCCCCCAGACCCCCCCTGATCCACCCGGACCCCCCCTGATCCACCCAGACCCCCCAGACACCCCCCGATCCACCCGGACACCCCCAGATCCACCCGGACCCCCCAGACACCCCCCGATCCACCCGGACACCCCCAGATCCACCCGGACCCCCCAGACACCCCCCGATCCACCCGGACACCCCCAGACCCCCCCTGATCCACCCCGACACCCCCCGATCCACCCAGACACCCCCAGACACCCCCCAGACACCCCCAGACCCCCCAGATCCATCCAGACACCCCCTGACACCCCCCAATCAATCCAGACACCCCCAGATCCACCTGGACACCCCAGACACCCCCAGACCCCCCAGACACCCCCTGATCCACCCCGATCCCCCAGACCCCCCAGATCCATCCAGACACCCCCCGAGCCACCCGGACACCCCCAGACCCCGCAGACACCCCCAGACACCCCCCAACCCACCCAGACCCCCCGGACACCCACCGATCCATCCAGACACCCCCTGACACCCCCCAATCAATCCAGACACCCCCAGACCCCCCCTAGACCCAGGGACACCCCCTGACCCCCCCCGGACCCCTGGATTTGGGGGACCCCCCTAACCCCCCCCCAGACCCATGGGCACCCCCAGAAGCCCCTGCCCCCCCAGACCCAGGGACACCCCCTGGCCCCCTGGATTTGGGGGACACCCCTGACCCCCCCCCAGACCCAGGGCCCCCCCCGACCCCCCCAGACCCAGGACATCCCTGACCCCCTGGACCTGGGGGACACCCCCTGACCCCCCCTGACCCAGACCCAGGGGACACCCCCTGACCCCCCCTGACCCCCTGGATTTGGGGGACCCCCCTGACCCCCCCCCCAGACCCATGGGCCCCCCCAGACCCCCCTGTCCCCCCAGACCCAGGGACACCCCCTGACCCCCTGGACCTGGGGGACACCCCCTGACCCCCCCAGACCCAGACCCAGGGGACACCCCCTGACCCCCCCCGACCCCCTGGATTTGGGGGACACCCCTAACCCCCCCCCAGACCCCCCTGCCCCCCCAGACCCAGGGACACCCCCTGACCCCCTGGACCTGGGGGACACCCCCTGACCCCCCCAGACCCAGACCCAGGGGACACCCCCTGACCCCCCCCCCGACCCCCTGGATTTGGGGGACCCCCCCCCTGACCCCCCCTGCCCCCCCAGCCCATTTCCACCACGTCATCGAGCAGCTGCGGTTCCGCCAGGGGTCGCTCGGCAGCATCTTCGTGGCCGCCGGTACCGGGGGGTTCGGGGGTGTCTGGGGGTTCGGGGGGGTCCGGGGGGCTATTTGGGGCGCATCGGGGTTTTTTGGGGTGTCTCGGGGGAGGATTTGGGGTGCGAGGGGGACTTGGGTTATCTGGGGGGTTATTTGGGGTGCTGGGGGGGATATGGGGTGGCTGGGGGGTTGTTTGGGGCGCGTTGGGGTTTTTTGGGGTGTCTTAGGGATTCGGGGTGCCTGGGGGGGGGGGGGGGGAAGGGGGTGTCCTGGGGGGATTTGGGGTTCTCAGGGCAATTGGGATTTGGGGTGTCCTGGGGTATAATTTGGGGTGTCCTGGGGAGGATTTGGGGTGTCCTGAGCCATTATTTGGGGTGTTCTGGGCCATTATTTGGGGTGTCCCTGGGCCATTATTTGGGGTGTCCTGGGCCATTATTTGGGGTGTCCTGGGGAACTTGGGGTGTCCTGGGCCATTATTTGGGGTGTCCTGGGAGGGATTTGGGGTATCCTGGGACATTATTTGGGGTGTTTTTGGGAACCTAGGGGTGTCCTGGGCCGTTATTTGGGGTGTTTTGGGAGGAATTTGGGGTGTCCCTGAGCCATTATTTGGGGTGTCCCTGGGCCATTTTTTGGGGTGTTTTGGGAGGAATTTGGGGTGCTCTGGGCCGTTATTTGGGGTGTCCCTGGGCCATTATTTGGGGTGTCCTGGGACATTATTTGGGGTGTTTTGGGACATTATTTGGGGTGTTTTGGGAGGAATTTGGGGTGCTCTGGGCCATTATTTGGGGTGTCCTGAGCCATTATTTGGGGTGTCCCTGAGCCATTATTTGGGGTGCTCTGGGCCATTATTTGGGGTGTTCCAGGCCATTATTTGGGGTGTTTTGGGAGGAATTTGGGGTGCTCTGGGCCATTATTTGGGGTGTCCCTGGGCCATTATTTGGGGTGCTCCGGGCCATTATTTGGGGTGTTTTGGGAGGAATTTGGGGTGTCCTGGGCCATTATTTGGGGTGTCCTGACCCATTATTTGGGGTGTCCTGGGCCATTATTTGGGGTGTTCCTGAGCCATTATTTGGGGTGTCCTGGGCCATTATTTGGGGTGTTTTGGGCCATTATTTGGGGTGTCCCTGGGCCATTATTTGGGGTGTCCTGAGCCATTACTTGGGGTGTTCCAGGCCATTATTTGGGGTGTTTTGGGAGGAATTTGGGGTGTCCTGGGCCATTATTTGGGGTGTCCTGAGCCATTATTTGGGGTGTCCTGGGCCATTACTTGGGGTGTTCCAGGCCATTATTTGGGGTGTTTTGGGACATTATTTGGGGTGTCCTGGGGCATTATTTGGGGTGTTTTGGGAGGAATTTGGGGTGTCCCTGGGCCATTATTTGGGGTGTCCTGGGGCATTATTTGGGGTGTCCTGGGATATTACTTGGGGTGTCCCTGGGCCATTATTTGGGGTGTCCCTGGGCCATTATTTGGGGTGTCCTGAGCCATTATTTGGGGTGTCCTGGGCCATTATTTGGGGTGTCCTGGGGGGGGATTTGGGGTGTCCTGGGGTTCCTTGTGCTGGTGGGGGGGGTGGGTGCCCGGGAGGATTTGGGGTCCCCGCCCGGGGGTGCCCTGACCCCCCCGTCCCCCGCAGTGTTCCAGTTCTCCTACACCGCCGTGTTCGGCGCCTACACGGCCTTTATCTTCCTGCGCACAGGTGGGGGGACCCCAGGTTTGGGGGGGGTCGGGGGGGGTCTGGGGGGAATTGGGGGGTCAGGGGGTGTCTGGGGGGGTCAGGGGGGAATTGGGGGGTCAGGGGGTGTCCCCCAGGTCTAGGGGGGGTCAGGGGGTGTCTGGGGGGAATTGGGGGTTCAGGCGGTGTCCCCCAGATCTGGGGGGGTCAGGGGGTGCCTGGGGGGGTCTGGGGGTGACAGGGGGTGTCTGGGGGGAATTGGGGGTTCAGGGGGTGTCCCCCAGGTTGGGGGGGTCAGGGGGTGTCTGGGGGGGTCTGGGGGTGACAGGGGGGAATTGGGGGTTCAGGGGGTGTCCCCCAGGTTTGGGGGGGTCAGGGGGTGTCTGGGGGGGTCTGGGGGTGACAGGGGGGAATTGGGGGTTCAGGGGGTGTCCCCCAGGTTTGGGGGGGTCAGGGGGTGTCTGGGGGGGTCAGGGGGGAGTTGGGGGTTCAGGGGGTGTCCCCCAGGTTTGGGGGGGTCAGGGGGTGCCTGGGGGTGTCTGGGGGAATTGGGGGGTCAGGGGGTGTCCCCCAGGTCCGGGGGGGGTCAGGAGGTGTCTGGGGGGGTCAGGGGGGAATTGGGAGTTCAGGGGGTGTCCCCCAGGTTTGGGGGGGTCAGGGGGTGCCTGGGGGGGTCTAGGGGTGACAGGGGCTGTCTGGGGGGAATTGGGGGTTCAGGGGGTGTCCCCCAGGTCTGGGGGGGTCTGGAGGTGTCTGGGGGGCTCAGGGGGTGTCAGGGCTGACCCCGGCCCGTCCGTCGCTCCGTCCGTCCGTCCGTCCGTCCGTGCCGCCGCAGGTCACCTGGCCGGGCCGGTCGTCTGTCATTCCTTCTGCAACGCTCTGGGCTTCCCGGCGCTGGGGGCGGCTCTGGGGCACCCGCGGCGCCGGGCGCTGCTGCCCTGTTACCTGGGGGGGGTCGTGCTGTTCCTGCTGCTGCTGCGGCCGCTCACGCACCCGCCGCTCTTCGGGGGGGTCCCCCCCGCGCCCCCCGCGCCCCCCGCCTGCTCCTGACCCCGCGCGGGGTGGGGGGGCGGCCCCCACCCCCCCCCGCCCCGAACCCCCTTTTTGTAGGCGCCGCCGGGCAGAGCTCTATTTTTGTGATTAAAGCGCTGAAACGGTGCAGGGAGTGGACTGGGAGGGACTGGGGTGGGACTGGGATGGACTGGGGGCACTGGGATGGGACTGGGATGAGACTGGGGTGGGACTGGGATGGACTGGGAGGGACTGGGATGGACTGGGAGGGACTGGGGTGGGACTGGGGTGGGACTGGGATGGGACTGGGACGGACTGGGACGGACTGGGATGGACTGGGACGGACTGGGAGGGACTGGGATGGGACTGGGATGGACTGGGAGCGACTGGGATGGGACTGGGGTGGGACTGGGATGGGACTGGGACGGACTGGGACGGACTGGGATGGACTGGGACGGACTGGGAGGGACTGGGATGGGACTGGGATGGACTGGGAGCGACTGGGATGGGACTGGGGTGGGACTGGGACACACTGGGATGGGACTGGGGTGGGACTGGGATGGACTGGGGGCACTGGGATGGGACTGGGAGCGACTGGGATGGACTGGGAGGGGACTGGGGTGGGACTGGGACACACTGGGATGGGACTGGGGTGGGACTGGGACAGACTGGGATGGACTGGGAGCGACTGGGATGGACTGGGAGGGACTGGGGTGGGACTGGGAGGGACTGGGACAGACTGGGAGCGACTGGGATGGGACTGGGAGGCACTGAGTGGAAGACTGGAAGGGACTGGGACAGACTGGGATGGGACTGGGGGCACTGGGATGGGACTGGAATGGGACTGGGACAGACTGGGATGGGACTGGGGGCACTGGGATGGGACTGGGACAGACTGGGAGCGACTGGGATGGGACTGGGACGCGCTGGGATGGGACTGGGATGGACTGGGACGGACTGGGAGGGACCGGGGTGGGACTGGGATGGGACTGGGAGGGAACTGGGGGCACTGGGATGGGACTGGGAGGCACTGGGGTGGGACTGGGAGGGACTGGGATGGGACTGGGAGGGAACTGGGGGCACTGGGATGGGACTGGGATGGGACTGGGATGGACTGGGGGCACTGGGATGGGACTGGGATGGACTGGGAGGGACTGGGGTGGGACTGGGAGGGACTGGGATGGGACTGGGAGGGAACTGGGGGCACTGGGATGGCACTGGGATGGGACTGGGATGGACTGGGGGCACTGGGATGGGACTGGGATGGACTGGGATGGACTGGGAGGGACTGGGGTGGGACTGGGAGGGACTGGGATGGGACTGGGATGGACTGGGAGGGACTGGGATGGACTGGGAGGGACTGGGGTGGGACTGGGAGGGACTGGGATGGACTGGGAGGGACTGGGGTGGGACTGGGAGGGACTGGGATGGACTGGGACGGACTGGGAGGGACTGGGATGGGACTGGGATGGGACTGGGAGCGACTGGGATGGACTGGGAGGGGACTGGGATGGGACTGGGGTGGGACTGGGACACACTGGGATGGGACTGGAATGGGACTGGGACAGACTGGGATGGGACTGGGGGCACTGGGATGGGACTGGGATGGACTGGGAGGGACTGGGGTGGGACTGGGAGGCACTGGGGTGGGACTGGGAGGGACTGGGATGGGACTGGGAGGGAACTGGGGGCACTGGGATGGGACTGGGATGGGACTGGGATGGACTGGGGGCACTGGGATGGGACTGGGATGGACTGGGAGGGACTGGGGTGGGACGGGGAGGGACTGGGATGGGACTGGGAGGGAACTGGGGGCACTGGGATGGGACTGGGATGGGACTGGGATGGACTGGGGGCACTGGGATGGGACTGGGATGAGACTGGGGTGGGACTGGGATGGGACTGGGATGGACTGGGAGCGACTGGGATGGACTGGGAGGGACTGGGGTGGGACTGGGGTGGGACTGGGACACACTGGGATGGGACTGGGAGGGACTGGGACAGACTGGGATGGGACTGGGAGGGACTGGGACAGACTGGGATGGGACTGGGACAGACTGGGAGCGACTGGGACGCACTGGGATGGGACTGGGAGGGACTGAAATGGGACTGGGAGGCACTGAGTGGAAGACTGGAAGGGACTGGGACAGACTGGGATGGGACTGGGAGGGACTGGGAGGGACTGGGATGGGACTGGGACGGACTGGGAGGGACCGGGGTGGGACTGGGATGGGACTGGGAGGCACTGGGACAGACTGGAAGCCACTGAGTGGAAGACTGGAAGGGACTGGGACGGACTGGGAGGCACTGGGACAGACTGGGATGGGACTGGGACAGACTGGGATGGGACTGGGACAGGGCCGGGATGAACTGGGACAGGCTGGGAGGGAGTGGGGTGGAACCAGCTGGTGGGACTGGGGGCTGCCAGGGCCGGGACTGCGGGGAAGGGGCGTTGAACTGGGTTGAACTGGGTTGAACTGGGCTGGACTGGGTTGGACTGGGTTGGACTGGGTTGAACTGGGTTGAACTGGGTTGAACTGGGCTGGACTGGGTTGAACTGGGTTGAACTGGGCTGGACTGGGCGCTCAAGCCTCCTCCGCCAGGGGGCGCTGCAGCGACGGCGCCGCCGCTCGGCCATTGGTCCCCGCGCCAGCCAATGGCGGCGCGCCGCGTGGGCGTGGCCTCCAGGCCCCGCCCCATCCTCAGGCCCCGCCCACCGCCCGGGTCCAGCCGCGCTTTATTCCGTCACGTGACCGCCGTACACCCGCTCCGGCCACGCCCCCCCCCCCCCCCCAACCCACACCGGCTCCCCCGGGTCCCAAAGCCCGCCCGCCCCGTTCCCATCAGGGCGGGTTGTCGCAGTCCCGGTCGTGGTCGCCGCCGCCCCGGGCCGGGTGTCCGTGGCTGTGAGCCTTGCGGATGTGCCGGTACAGGTCCCCGGACTGCGTGTAGCTGCGCAGGCAGTGGCGGCACTCGTACGGGCGCTCCCGCGTGTGCACGGTGGCGTGGCGGCGCAGCGTGTAGGAGCAGGAGAACGTTTTCCCGCACGTCGGGCACGTCGGGGCCTCCTCGGCGAACAAACCGAACGCCCCGCGACCCTCGAGCGGCGTCAGGAACAACGGCTCCCGCAGCGCCGGCAGCCCGAACGGCAGCGGTTCCCCCGGCGCGGGTTGCGGCGCGGGGAACGGGCCGGCGGGGCGGCGGGTGCCGAGCTCGGGCTCTTCGTCCGAGATGACGATGGCCTCCACCTTGACGGCGGCGGGGAGCGGCGCCCCGGGGCCGGCGGGCGGCCAGAGCGCCCCCGGAGCGGGCAGCTCCCCACCGGGGAAAGCGGCGGATTGGGGGGCAGCGGGCTCCGTGGAGCTGCTGGGGAGCGGGAGCTCCGAGGGGGCTCCGCGGGGCCACTCGCCCTCCACGCCGGGCTGGGTGGTGTCGGCCACGTCCCCCCGCGGCAGCGGCGGCGGCTCGGCGGGGAGCGCGCCCGGCTCCTCCGTGCCCCCCAAGTGTGGGGCCGGGCCCGGCGGCGCCAGGATGGGTCCGGTGGGGCTGGGCGGGCGCTGCTGGGGGGCGGCGGGGGGCGGCGGGGGGCTGCCGGCGGCGTCCCGCTCCTCTTCTTCCTCCTCCTCCTCCTCCTCCTCCCGCTTGGTGCTGTCGGCCTCGGCCGGCGCCCGCGCCTGCAGCTTCTTCTTGCACAGCTTGACCACGTCGTTCATGTGCAGGTAACTGGCGGCCGCCAGCACGTCCTCCAGCGGCGTGGCCGCCAGCGCCAGCCGCCCCTCGTACATGAACTCCAGCAGCAGCCCGAAGGCCGGCGGCGTCACGATCTCGCTGTTGAGCCGCACCAGGTCGCCCTTGTCCAGCCGCTCGGCGTAGCACATGTGGAAGAAGGCGCTGCAGGCGGCCAGCACGGCGCGGTGCGCGGGGAACGGGGTGCTGCCCACCAGCACGGTGCAGTCGCACAGGAAGCCCTGGGCCCGCTGCTCCCGCAGGCCGCGCAGCAGCTGCCGGCTGTGCTCCGGGAACTCCATGGCGGCGGCGCCGGGACCTGCGGGACGCGGCGCTCACGAGGCCGCGGGGGCCGGGGGGAGCCCCGGGGGGGCCCGGTGGAGCCCAGACGGCCCTATCGGACCCGGGGGGCCTGGCCCGGTTCCGCCACCCCTGTCCCGGATCCGCTCCCCTTGGTCCCGGTTCCGCTGCCCCTGGTCCCGGTTCCGCTCCCCTGTCCCGGTTCCGCTCCCCTGTCCCGGTTCCGCTCCCCTGTCCCGGTTCCGCTCCCCTGTCCCGGTTCCGCTCCCCAGTCCCGGATCCGCTCCCCCTGTCCCGGTTCCGCTCCCCTGTCCCGGTTCCGCTCCCCTGTCCCGGTTCCGCTCCCCTGTCCCGGATCCGCTCCCCCTGGTCCCGGTTCCGCTCCCCTGTCCCGGATCCGCTGCCCCGGTCCCGGTTCCGCTCCCCTGTCCCGGTTCTGCTCCCCATCCCGGCTCCATCCCCTCTCATCCCGGTTCCGCTCCCTCTGTCCTGATTCCATCCCCCCCATCCCGGTTCTGTTTCCCCTGTCCCGGTTCCGTCCTCCCTCTCCCGGGTCCCCCATCCCGGCTCCATCCTCCCCTATCCCTGTCCTGGTTCCCCCGTCCCGGCTCCGTCCCCCCCCGTCCCAGTTCCCCCGTTACCGGTTCTCCCCCCTATCCCGGTTCCGTTCCCCCCGTCCCAGTTCCATCCTCCCCCGTCCCGGTTCCCCCGTCCCAGCTCAGTTCTCCCCTATCCCGGTTCCCCCGGTTTCCCCAGTTCCCTGGCTCCGTTCCCCCATCCCGGTTCCCCCGGTTCCCCCGTCCCGTCCCGGTTCCCCCGTCCCGGTCCCGGTTCCCCCGCCCCGGTTCCCCCGTCCCGTCCCGGTTCCCCCGTCCCGGTTCCCCCATCCCGCCCCGGTTCCCCCATCCCGTCCCGGTTCCCCCGGTTCCCCCGCCCCGGTTCCCCCGTCCCGCCCCGGTTCCCCCGTCCCGTCCCGGTTCCCCCGTCCCGGTCCCGGTTCCCCCGCCCCGGTTCCCCCATCCCGCCCCGGTTCCCCCATCCCGTCCCGGTTCCCCCGGTTCCCCCGCCCCGGTTCCCCCGTCCCGTCCCGGTTCCCCCGTCCCGGTTCCCCCATCCCGCCCCGGTTCCCCCATCCCGTCCCGGTTCCCCCGGTTCCCCCGCCCCGGTTCCCCCGTCCCGCCCCGGTTCCCCCGTCCCGTCCCGGTTCCCCCGTCCCGGTCCCGGTTCCCCCGCCCCGGTTCCCCCATCCCGCCCCGGTTCCCCCATCCCGTCCCGGTTCCCCCATCCCGTCCCGGTTCCCCCGGTTCCCCCGCCCCGGTTCCCCCGTCCCGCCCCGGTTCCCCCGGTTCCCCCGTCCCGCCCCGGTTCCCCCATCCCGTCCCGGTTCCCCCGGTTCCCCCGCCCCGGTTCCCCCGTCCCGTCCCGGTTCCCCCGCCCCATCCCGGTTCCCCCGGTTCCCCCGCCCCGGTTCCCCCGTCCCGTCCCGGTTCCCCCGCCCCGGTTCCCCCATCCCGGTCCCGGTTCCCCCGGTTCCCCCGTCCCGCCCCGGTTCCCCCGCCCCGGTTCCCCCGCCCCGGTTCCCCCGTCCCGCCCCGGTTCCCCCATCCCGGTCCCGGTTCCCCCGGTTCCCCCGTCCCGCCCCGGTTCCCCCGCCCCGGTTCCCCCGCCCCGGTTCCCCCGTCCCGCCCTGGTTCCCCCATCCCGTCCCGGTTCCCCCGGTTCCCCCGCCCCGGTTCCCCCGCCCCGTCCCGGTTCCCCCGGTTCCCCCGCCCCGGTTCCCCCGTCCCGTCCCGGTTCCCCCGGTTCCCCCGCCCCGGTTCCCCCATCCCGGTCCCGGTTCCCCCGGTTCCCCCGTCCCGCCCCGGTTCCCCCGCCCCGGTTCCCCCGCCCCGGTTCCCCCGTCCCGGTTCCCCCGTCCCGCCCCGGTTCCCCCGCCCCGGTTCCCCCGTCCCGCCCCGGTTCCCCCATCCCGGTCCCGGTTCCCCCGGTTCCCCCGTCCCGTCCCGGTTCCCCCATCCCGGTCCCGGTTCCCCCGGTTTCCCCGTCCCGTCCCGGTTCCCCCGCCCCGTCCCGGTTCCCCCGGTTCCCCCGGTTCCCCCGCCCCGGTTCCCCCGTCCCGCCCCGGTGCCCCCGGCTCCGTCCCCACTCACCACAAAGCAGCGGCCTAGCTGACGCCCCGCCCCTCCGCGCTGATTGCCAGCCAATCCCATTGGCCGGATGGCCCGTCGCTCAACGGGGTGGGGGGGGCCTGCGAGGCAGCGGCGCCTGGTGATTGGTCAGCGCCCCCTGCCACTCGCGGCGGGTGGCTGCTGATTGGCGCCGGCTGCCGCCCGAACCCGGAAGAGGCGGGGCGCCCTTGCGAGGGCCGTGGTTGCCATGACTGCGGGGGGGGTGGGGCGTTGCCGGGGGAGCCCTCAGCGGGATCTTCTGATTGGCCTCCCCGATGTGTCACTCAGCTTTTCCGCGTTTTCATTGGTCCCCTGTTCCCGCTTACGCCGTGCGTCCCCGTCTCCTCCCCAACTGGCGCTCTGATTGGCGCACGCTCCCGCCTCTCACCCCGCTCTGGCCAATGACGAGGCAGAGGAGGGGCGGGGCTGCGGTCTCCCCGGCAACCAGGTGGGGAGGGGCGGTGCCTCCTCCGGGAAGGGGCGTGGCCAAGGGGGCGCTCGGGGGGGCGGGGCTTCCCGCAGCCAATAGGACGCGGCGGCGTGGGGCCAGGGGCGGGGTGAAAGGTCAGTCTGGAGCCAAGATGGCGTCGGGGAGGTGAGGTGGTGCGGCGGCTCCGGGAACAACGGGGCCTAACGGGGCCTAACGGGGCCTAACGGGGCCCCCGGGGCTTCCTCGCGGTGACCCCGCTGTGCCCCGTTCCCCCCCGCAGGCGGCGGCCGGTGCTGCTGCTGCTCTGGGCGGCGCTTTGCGTGGGGCCCGGCCTGGCCGTGGACCGGAGCAACTTCAAGACGTGCGAGCAGAGCGGGTTCTGCAGGTGGGGGCACCGGGCGGGGGCGGGTTGGGGGGTGTTTCGGAGCCGCTCCTGGGGGGTGAAGGTCGGTTTTTGGGGGGTGTTTGTGGGGAGGGTCGTGGGAGGTGTTTTAGGTTGGTTTTTGGGGGTGTTTGGGGGCCAGTTTTGGGGGGTTGCGGGGCTGGTTTTGGGGGGTGTTTGGGTGCCAGTTTTTGGGGGTTGCAGGTCTGGTTTTGGGGGTGTTTGGGGGCTGGTTTTGGGGGGTTGCAGGTCTGGTTTTGGGGGCCGGTTTTGGGGGGTTGCAGGTCAGTTTTTTGGGGTGTTTGGGGGCCGGTTTTGGGGGGTTGCAGGTCAGAGTTTTGGGGGCGTTTGGGGGCTGGTTTTGGGGGGTTGCGGGTCAGTTTTTTGGGGTGTTTGGGGGCCGGTTTTAGGGGTTTTTGGGGGATGTTTGGGCAATGGTTTTGGGGGAAGTTTGGGGGGTTGGAGATCGATTTTGGGAAGTGTTTGAGGGCCGGTTTTGGGTGGTTGGAGGTCGGTTTTTGGGGGTGTGTGGAGGTTGATTTTAGGGGTTTTGGGGGCCAATTTGGGGGGATTGCAGGTCGGTTTGGGGGGGCCGGAGCTTGGTTTTCGGGGGTATTCGGGGAGTCGGAAGTTGCTTTTGGGGAGTGCGTGGGGGGTTGGAGGCTGGTTTTGGGGAGTGTCTGGGGTGTCATTTTAGGGGGTTTTGGGGGGTGTTTGGGGGCTGGTTTGGGGGGTTTGGAGGTTGGTTTTGGGGGGTGTTTGGGGGCCAGTTTTGGGGGGTTGCAGGTCAGTTTTTGGGGGTGTTTGGGGGCCGGTTTTGGGGGGTTGCAGGATGGTTTTGAGGGGTTGTAGGTCAGTTTTTGGGGGTGTTTGGGGCCCAGGTTTTGGGGGGTTGCAGGTCGGTTTTTGGGGGTGTTTGGGGGCCGGTTTTGGGGGGTTGCAGGTCTGGTTTTGGGGGTGTTTGGGGGCTGGTTTTGGGGGTTGCAGGTCTGGTTTATGGGGGTGTTTGGGGGCTGGTTTTGGGGGGTTGCAGGTCGGTTTTTGGGGATGTTTGGGGGCTGGTTTTTGGGGGTTGCAGGTCTGGTTTATGGGGGTGTTTGGGGGCTGGTTTTGGGGGGTTGCAGGTCGGTTTTTGGGGATGTTTGGGGGCCGGTTTTGGGGGGTTGCAGGTCTGGTTTATGGGGGTGTTTGGGGGCTGGTTTTGGGGGGTTGCAGGTCGGTTTTTAGGGATGTTTGGGGGCCGGTTTTTGGGGGTTGGGGGTCTGGTTTTAGGGGTGTTTGGGGGCCGGTTTTGGGGGGTTGCAGGTCTGGTTTTGGGGGTTGCAGGTCTGGTTTATGGGGGTGTTTGGGGGCCGGTTTTGGGGGGTTGCAGGTCGGTTTTTAGGGATGTTTGGGGGCCGGTTTTTGGGGGTTGCGGGTCTGGTTTTAGGGGTGTTTGGGGGCCGGTTTTGGGGGGTTGCAGGTCTGGTTTTAGGGGTGTTTGGGTGGTGGTTTTGGGGGGCTGCAGGTCTGGTTTTGGGGGGTTGCAGATTGGTTTTTTTGGGGTGTTTGGGGGCTGGTTTTTGGGGGTTGCGGGTCTGGTTTTGGGGGTGTTTGGGGGCTGGTTTTGGGGGTTGCAGGTCTGGTTTTTTAGGGGTGTTTGGGTGCCGGTTTTGGGGGGTTGCAGGTCAGTTTTTGGGGGTGTTTGGGGTCGGTTTTGGGGGGTTGCAAGTCTGTTTTTGGGTCGCGCGGGGTCCATTCCCGCCCCCTCGCCCCCCAGGCGGCAGCGCGCTCTGCAGCCGGGCCGCTCTCCGTACCGGGCGCTGCTGGAGTCGCTGCAGCTCGGGCCCGACGCCGCCCGGCTCCAGCTCGTCAACGAAGCCACCAAGGTCCGTCCGGGGACACGGGGAGGGACACGGCGGGGACGGCACCGTCTCCTGACCCCCCCCCCCACCCCGCCCCGGCCTGTCCCGCAGGTCCCGCTGCTGCTGGAGCTGCGGGGGCTGCGAGGAAACGTCACCCGCATCCGCATCACGGAGCTGAACCCGCCGCGGCCGCGCTTCGAGGTGCCCGACGTGCTGCTGGGGGACGCGCCGGCCGAGCGGTGAGTTACGCTCATGGTAGATAACTCCGTTTCGGACTCTTTTGGCGTTGCTACGCTTATATTTTCAAGTTTTGACACGTGATTATTGCATTTAACGTTGCTGGGTTTTCAAGCTGCGAAAGCTGGGCGTACGCGGAACGGTTTGAACGTGTGGTCGAATAAACGCGTTCGTGGAACTTGGTAAATTTTTTGTCGCTTTTAAAGGCGGTTGTGATTAAAATCGCACCCTCTGTATTAGCGTTTCTCGTAGAAAATAACACGGGTGTGGTTTCGTGGTTTGTAAGAGGTGGAACGGGGTGTTCAGTGCTAAAGTTTTCGTCTGCCGGGGATTAGGTGTAAATTACGAGTTTAGCTCAAAGGTTCCCTTAAACTTGGGCCGTTCGGGGTCGGGATTTACTGCATCGACTGGTCTTAAACTCCGCGATAAGGTGGGCGAGCAGATAGGCGGTTTGCTTTGCGGGGGGACGCGTGCGCGTGCGTGAAATTTAAACCCCCCCGGTTTGTGGCAGGCTGGAGGTGTCGGGGCGCGACGAGGGGAGCCTGGAGCTGGCGCTGGGCCCCGGCGGGACGCACCGGCTGCTGGTGACGGGGAAGCCGTTCCGCATGGACCTGCTGCGCGGCCGCGAGCTGCTCTGCAGCGTCAACGCCCGCGGGCTCCTCGTCTTCGAGCACCAGCGGCAGCGGCGCCAGCAGCCGTGAGTGGGGAGGGGGGTGGAACCGGCTTCCCGACGCCCGCGGACGGCACCGAGAAAGCTTTTGGGGCATCCGCACCCCCCGAAAAGGCACTGAGAAAGTTTTCGGGGCACCTACACCTTCCAAAAACCACTGAGAAACCCTTTAGGGCACCTACACCCCCCCCAAAAGGCACCCAGAGTCTGTTAGGGCACCTACACCCCCCCAAAAGGCACCCAGCGTCCGTTAGGGCACCTACACCCCCCCAAAAGGCACCCAGAGTCCGTTAGGGCACCTACACCCTCCAAAAACCAATGAGAAACCTTTTGGCGCACCTACACCCCCCAAAAGGTGCCCAGAACCCCTTTAGGGCACCTACACCCCCGAAAGCCACCCAGAGTCCCTTAGGACACCTACACCCCCCCAAAAGGCGCCCAGAACTCGTTTAGGGCACCCACACCCCCCAAAAGGCGCCCAGAACTCGTTTAGGGCACCTACACCCCCCCAAAAGGCGCCCAGAACTCGTTTAGGGCACCTACACCCCCCCAAAAGGCGCCCAGAACCCGTTTAGGGCACCTACACCCCCCAAAAACGCACCCAGAACCCCTTTAGGGCACCTACACCCCCCCAAAAGGCGCCCAGAACCCCTTTAGGGCACCTACACCCCCCCCAAAAGGCGCCCAGAACCCGTTTAGGGCACCTACACCCCCCCAAAAACGCACCCAGAACCCCTTGAGAGCACCTACACCCCTTAAAAGGCGTCCAGAACCACTTTGGGGCACCAACACCCTCCTAAAAAGCACTGGGAAACCTTTTGGGGCACCAACACCCCCCCCAAAAGCACCGAGAAACCTTTTGGGGCACGTACGCCCCCCAAAAAGCACCGAGAAACGTTTCGGGGTACCAACACCCCCCAAAAGGCGCGTAGAACCCCTGGGGGCACCTACACCCCCTAGAAGTCACCGAGAATCCCCTGGGGCACCAAGACCCCCCAAAAGGGCCCCAGAACTCCCTTGGGACACCGAACCCCCCCTAAAAGGCACCAAGAAACCCCTTGGGGCACTGAGACCCCCCCAAAAAGGCACCGAGGCCCCCCCAAAAAGGCACCTAGAACCCCCTGGGGGCACCAAACACCCTCCCGGGGCACCCAGAACCCCCCCCCCCCCCCCGCCCAGGACACACAAATTCTCCCCCCCAAGCACCCAGAGCACCCCAAACAGCCCCCCCAGGGCTCCCCAAGCCCCCCCCCCGGGATTTCGGGGTGTCCGTCTGTCCCTGCTGAGCATAAAACCCGGTGGGGGGGGGGACACACAAACACACACGCGGCGGCGCCGAGGGTGGGAAGCGGCGTGGGGGGGTGGGATCCAGGGCGCGTCCGTCTGTCCGTCCGGCGCGGCCCGGCGCTGACTCTCGCTGTGTTTCTTGTTTCTTGGCTGCGTTTTCCCCCCCCCCCCAAAACCGCGGGGCCCGCGACCCCCCCCCCCCAGTTTAACGGATAAACTTACTGGCTGGGTCGGGCGCGCGTGGGATAAGATCTCGGCCCTTTTCCATAGGTAAATGTGCCAGTTTTGCCCCCCCCGCCCCCGGCCCCCACAGGGAGCCCCGGCTGCCCCCGCCCCCCCCCAAAACAGCTGCCCCCCCCCCCCCCGCCCCCTATCCCAGCAAACTGGGGGGGGCGGTTTGACCCCGAGCGGGGTGTCCTGTGTCCGTGTGTCCTCCCCCCTGTATGTGGCTCCTCCCCGGGGCTCCCGACACCCCCAACCCCGCCCCCCCCAACACCCCAATAACCACCCCCCCCCAGGGACCCCCCCCAGGACGCCCCCACCGAGGAGGGGGCGGCCGCCGAGGACGGAGCTGCCGACACGACGGGGGACACGGATGAGAAGGTTTAACGAGGACAGGGGGGCTGCAGGGAGGCGGGGACCCCCCTTTTATTTTGAGGAGCTCCCCTTTTATTTTGGGGAGCCCCCCCGATGCTTTTTGCCCCCCGCCCCGATGATGTTTCCTGCCCCGCAGCCCCCCGAGAACGAGGAGGAACCGGGCGCCTGGGAGGAGACGTTCAAGACGCACACGGATTCCAAACCCTACGGTGGGTTTTGGGGGGGTCCGGGGGGGGCTGTGGGGATGGGGGGGGCCCCGTCTCACCCCCCCCTGCTCCCCGCAGGACCCACCTCGGTGGGGTTGGATTTTTCCCTCCCCGGCTTCGAGCACGTTTATGGCATTCCCGAACACGCCGAGAACCTCCGGCTGCACAGCACCGAGTGAGTCCCCAAAATCCCCAGTATCCCCCCCCCCAAAATCAATGTCATCCCCCCCCAAATCATCACTATGGGGGGCAGTACAGGATGCTCACTGGCACGGGGGTGGGATCCCTCCCATGGCCCCAAAAGGTCTCTGCTATCCCCCCTAAAAATCCCTGTTATCCCCGCCAAATTCCTCGCTATCCCCCCCAAAAATTCTCCTTATCCCCCCCAAAAATCAACATTATCCCCCCCCCCCCCCCCAAATCACCGCTATGGGGGGCAGTACGGGATGCTCACTGGTATGGGACAGGGGACATGGGGTGGCATCCCCCCCAAAATCCCCGTTATCCCCCCTAAATCAATCTATCTTTTCCCCCAAAAACCCCCGTTACCCGCCCCCCCCCAGGCACCCCCTGACCCCCCATTTTTCCCGGGGGGGGGCCCGTACCGCCTGTACAACCCGGACGTGTTCCAGCACCAGCTGCACCCCCAAACCTGATCCCCATTATCTCCCCAAGGACCAACCTGAACGTTATCCCCCTTAAATCCCCATTATCCCCCCCAAATCACCTTTTTTGCCCCCAAATCGCCGTCGGCCGCCCCCTGACCCCCGTTTTTGGCAGGGGGGGGGCCGTACCACCTGTATAACCTGGACGTGTTCCAGCACCAGCTGCACCCCCAAACCTGATCCCCATTATCTCCCCAAGGACCAACCTGAACGTTATCCCCCTTAAATCCCCGTTATCCCCCCCAAATCGCCTTTTTTGCCCCCAAATCCCCGTCGGCCGCCCCCTGACCCCCGTTTTTGGCAGGGGGGGGACCCGTACCGCCTGTACAACCCGGACATGTTCCAGCACCAGCTGCACCCCCAAACCTGATCCCCATTATCTCCCCAAGGACCACCCTGAACGTTATCCCCCTTAAATCCCCATTATCCCCCCCAAATCGTCTTTTTTGCCCCCAAATCCCCGTCGGCCGCCCCCTGACCCCCCATTTTTCCCGGGGGGGGCCCGTACCGCTTGTACAACCTGGACGGGTTCCAGCACCAGCTGCACCCCCAAACCTGATCCCCATTATCTCCCCAAGGACCAACCTGAACGTTATCCCCCTTAAATCCCCGTTATCCTCCCCAAATCGCCTTTTTTGCCCCCAAATCCCCGTCGGCCGCCCCCTGACCCCCATTTTTCCCGGGGGGGGGCCCGTACCGCCTGTACAACCCAGACGTGTTCCAGCACCAGCTGCACCCCCAAACCTGATCCCCATTATCTCCCCAAGGACCACCCTGAACGTTATCCCCCCCAAATCGCCTTTTTCGCCCCCAAATCCCCGTCGGCCGCCCCCTGACCCCCATTTTTGGCAGGGGGGGGGACCCGTACCGCCTGTACAACCTGGACGTGTTCCAGTACGAGCTGCACACCCCCATGGCGCTCTACGGCTCCGTCCCGCTGCTCTGGGCCCACGGCCCCCCCGGCTCGCTCGGCATCTTCTGGCTCAACGCGGCCGAGACCTGGGTGGACATCAGCTCCAACACGGCCGGCAAGGTGCGGGGGGCCCCGGGGGGGGCGCCCGGCGCGGGGGGGGCGGTTTTAGGGGGGCGCTGACCCCTCCCCGCCCGCAGACGCTGTTGGGGAAGCTGCTGGATTACATGCAGGGGGGGGGCGAGACGCCGCAGACCGACGTGCGCTGGATGTCGGAGAGCGGGGTGCTGGACGCCTTCCTGCTGCTCGGCCCCGCGCCCCACGACGTGGCGCGGCAGTACGGGATGCTCACCGGTACGGGGTGGGGGGCACGGGCTGGGGACCCCCCCCAAAATCCCCCTAAAATCCCCCTTATCCCCCCCAAAATCCAGTATCCCCCCCCAAAATCAATGTTGTCCCTCCCAAATCACCGTTATGGGGGGCAGTATGGGATGCTCACCAGTACGGGATGGGGGGCACAGGCTGGGGACCCCCCCAAAATCCCCCTTATTCCTCCCCAAAATCCAGTATCCCCCCCCCAAAACCCAGCATCCCCCCCAAAATCAATATTGTCCCCCCCAAATCACCGCTATGGGGGGCAGTATGGGATGCTCACCAGTACGGGATGGGGGGCACAGGCTGGGGACCCCCCGAAAATTCCCCCTTATCCCCCCCCAAAATCCAGTATCCCCCCCCAAAACCCAGCATCCCCCCCAAAATCCAGTATCCCCCCCAAAATCAATGTTGTCCCCCCCAAATCACCGCTATGGGGGGCAGTACGGGATGCTCATTGGTATGGGACGGGGGGCACGGGCTGGGGACCCCCCCAAAAATCCCCCCAAAATCCAGTATCCCCCCTAAAATCAATGTTGTCCCCCCCAAATCACCGCTATGGGGGGCATGGGCTGGGAACCCCCCCAAAATCCTCCTAAAATTCCCCTTATCCCCCCAAAAATCAATGTTGTCCCCCCCAAATCACCACTATGGGGGGCAGTACGGGATGCTCACCAGTACGGGACGGGGGGCACGGGCTGGGGACCCCCCCAGAAATCCCCATTATCCCCCCCACAATCCACATTATCCCCTCAAAAATCCCCGCTTCCCCCCCTAAAACTGCAGTTATCCCTCCCCAAATTGCCATTATTTCCCCCAAATCGTAGTTTAGTCCCTGCAAAGTCACAGCTGTACCCCCCAAATCACTGTTATCCCCCCAAATTACCATTGTCCCCCCCAAACTCTCTGGTTTTGCCCCCCCCAAAGTCACTATTTCCACCCAAACTCACTGTTTTCACCCCCAAAATCCCCATTTCCCCCCACAAACCTCCAATTTTCCCCACTCTAAGTCACTATTGTCGCCCCCCCAAAGTCACTATTTTCACCCCCCCCAAACTCACTGTTTTCCCCCCAAAGTCACTATTTCCCCCCCAAACTCACCATTTTCGCCCCCCCCAAAGTCACTATTTTCTTCCCCCCGAAGTCACTATTCCCCCCCCGATCTCGCTATTTTTGTCCCCCCAAAGTCACTATTTTCATTCCCCTGAACTCACCGTTTTCCCCCCAAACTCACTATTTTCTTCCCCCGAAGTCACTATTCCCCCCCCAAACTCGCTATTTTCGTCCCCCCCAAACTCGCTATTTTCGTCCCCCCGAACTCACTATTTCTGTCCCCCCAAAGTCGCTGTTTTCGCCCCCCCAAACTCACCGTTTTCCCCCAAAGTCACTATTTCCGTCCCCCCAAAGTCACTATTTTCATCCCCCAGAACTCACTATTTTCGTCCCCCCAAACTCAAAGTTTTCCCCCCCAAACTCACTGTTTCTGCCCCCCCAAAGTCACTATTTTCTTCCCCCTAAAGTCACTATTTCCCCCCAACGTCACTATTTTCTTCCCCCCAAAGTCACTATTTTCCCCCTGAACTCGCTATTTTCGTCCCCCCAAAGTCACCATTTCCCTCCCCCCAAATTCACTATTTCCCCCCTAAAGTCACTATTTTCTTCCCCCCAATCTCGCTATTTCCGTCCCCCCAAAGTCGCTATTTCCCCCCAAACTCACTATTTCCTTCCCCCCAAATTCACTATTTCCCCCCCAAACTCACTATTTTCTTCCCCCCAAAGTCACTGTTTCTGCCCCCCCAAAGTCACTATTTTCTTCCCCCTAAAGTCACTATTTCCCCCCAAAGTCACTATTTTCATCCCCCCAAAGTCACTATTTTCATCCCCCAGAACTCAAAGTTTTCCCCCCTGAACTCGCTATTTCCGTCCCCCCAAAGTCACTATTTTCTTCCCCCCAATCTCGCTATTTCCGTCTCCCCAAAGTCGCTATTTCCCCCCAAAGTCACTATTTTCATCCCCCCAAAGTCACTATTTTCATCCCCCAGAACTCAAAGTTTTCCCCCCGAACTCGCTATTTCCGTCCCCCCAAAGTCGCTATTTCCGCCCCCCCAAAGTCACTATTTCCCCCCCTCAAAGTCACTATTTCCCCCCAATCTTGCTATTTTCTTCCCCCCAATCTCGCTATTTTCATCCCTCCAAACTCACTATTTCCTTCCCCCCAAAGTCACTATTTCCTTCCCCCAAACTCACTATTTCCCCCCCCCAAACTCACTATTTTCTTCCCCCCAAACTCACTATTTTCTGCCCCCCCCAGTCACTATTTTCTTCCCCCTAAAGTCACTATTTCCCCCCCCAACATCACTGTTTCCCCCCAATCTCGCTATTTTCGTCCCCCCAAAGTCACTATTTCCTTCCCCCCAAATTCACTATTTCCCCCCCAAAGTCGCCCTTTCCGCCCCCCCAAAGTCACTATTTCCGTCCCCCCAAACTCACTGTTTCTGCCCCCCCAAAGTCACTATTTTCTTCCCCCTAAAGTCACTATTTTCATCCCCCAAAACTCAAAGTTTTCCCCCCCGAACTCGCTATTTCCGTCCCCCCAAACTCACTATTTCCGTCCCCCCAAAGTCACTATTTCCTTCCCCCCAAATTCACTATTTCCCCCCCAAAGTCACTATTTTCCCCCCAATCTCGCTATTTTCTTCCCCCCAAAGTCACTATTTTCTTCCCCCTAAAGTCACTATTTCCCCCCCCAACGTCACTATTTCCCCCCAATCTCGCTATTTCCGTCCCCCCAAAGTCGCTCTTTTCTTCCCCCCAAAGTCGCCCTTTCCCCCCCCGCAAAGTCGCTCTTTTCTTCCCCCCGCCCTCACCGCTCTCCCCCGGCGCCCGCGCCCCCCGCAGGCACGCAGGCGCTGCCCCCGCTCTTCGCCCTGGGCTACCACCAGAGCCGCTGGAACTACCAGGACGAGGAGGACGTGGCGGCGGTGGAGCGCGGCTTCGACGCGGCCGCGCTGCCGCTGGACGTGCTGTGGCTGGACATCGAGCACGCCGACGGCAAGCGCTACTTCACCTGGGACCCGGCTCGCTTCCCCCGGCCCCGCGACATGCTGCGCCGCCTCGCCGCCAAGAAACGCAAGGTCTCGCTTCCCCCCCCTGCCCCTTCCTCGGCACAGAACCGCTTAGATAGGCGATGGGGTCTTAGATAGGCGATGGGGTCTTAGGCAGGCGATGGGGTCTTAGGTAGGCGATGGGGTCTTAGATAGGCGATGGGGTCTTAGATAGGCGATGGGGTCTTAGATAGGCGATGGGGTCGCGTGGCGCTTTACCCGCAGGTAACCGCGTGTGTTGACGATGTGGTCGTCAAGGGGTTGATTGCACGGCGACAATAATTAAGCCCATCAATACAACGGGTTGTTGTCCAGCTTTGATTGCTGATCGACAATAATTAACCCCATCAATACAACAGGTTGTTGTCCAGGGTTGATTGCTGATCGATAATAATTAACCCCATCAATACAACGGGTTGTTGTCCAGGGTTGATTGCTGATCGATAATAATTAACCCCATCAATACAACAGGTTCTTGTCCAGGTTCGATTGCTGGTCAACAATAATTAACCCCATTAATACAACGGGTTGTTGTCCAGGTTTCATTGCACAGTGACAATAATTAACCCCATCAATACAACAGGTTGTTGTCCAGGTTGATTGCAGGGTGACAATAATTAACCCCATCAATACAACGGGTTGTTGTCCAGGGTTGATTGCTGATCAACAATAATTAACCCCATCAATACAACAGGTTGTTGTCCAGGGTTGATTGCTGATCGATACTAATTAACCCCATCAATACAACAGGTCGTTGTCCAGGGTTGATTGCAGGGCGACCATAATTAAGCCCATCAATACAACGGGTTGTTGTCCAGGGTTGATTGCAGGGCGACAGTAATTAACCCCCCAGCTCCACACTAAGGTCATAGGAGGACTTGCAAGTTGGAAAAAGTTAAAAGCGTTTATCAGCAGATCACATCATCAATACAACGGGTTGTTGTCCAGCTTTGATTGCTGATCGATAATAATTAACCCCATCAATACAACAGGTTCTTGTCCAGGTTTGATTGCTGGTTGATAATAATTAACCCCATCAATACAACGGGTTGTTGTCCAGGGTTGATTGCAGGGCGACAATAATTAACCCCATCAATACAACGGGTGGTTGTCCAGGGTTGATTGCAGGGTGACAATAATTAACCCCATCAATACAACGGGTTGTTGTCCAGGTTTCATTGCACGGCGACAATAATTAACCCCATCAATACAACGGGTTGTTGTCCAGGGTTGATTGCTGATCGATAATAATTAACCCCATCAATACAACGGGTTCTTGTCCAGGTTTGATTGCTGGTCAACAATAATTAACCCCATCAATACAACGGGTTGTTGTCCAGCTTTGATTGCTGATCGATACTAATTAACCCCATCAATAGAACAGGTGGTTGTCCAGGGTTGATTGCTGATCGATACTAATTAACCCCATCAATACAACAGGTGGTTGTCCAGGTTTGATTGCAGGGCGACAATAATTAACCCCATCAATACAACAGGTGGTTGTCCAGGGTTGATTGCAGGGCGACAATAATTAACCCCATCAATACAACGGGTTGTTGTCCAGGGTTGATTGCAGGGCGACCATAATTAACCCCCCAGCTCCACACTAAGGTCATAGGAGGACTTGCAAGTTGGAAAAAGTTAAAAGCGTTTATCAGCAGATCACATCATCAATACAACGGGTTGTTGTCCAGGGTTGATTGCTAGTTGACAATAATTAACCCCATCAATACAACGGGTTGTTGTCCAGGGTTGATTGCTGGGCAACGATAATTAACCCCATCAATACAACAGGTCGTTGTCCAGGGTTGATTGCTGATCGATAATAATTAACCCCATCAATAGAACGGGTTGTTGTCCAGGGTTGATTGCTGAGCGACAATAATTAACCCCATCAATACGACAGGTTCTTGTCCAGGGTTGATTGCTGATCGATAATAATTAACCCCATCAATACAACGGGTTCTTGTCCAGGTTTGATTGCTGATCGATAATAATTAACCCCATCAATACAACGGGTTCTTGTCCAGGTTCGATTGCTGGTCAACAATAATTAACCCCATCAATACAACAGGTTGTTGTCCAGGGTTGATTGCTGATCGACAATAATTAACCCCATCAATAGAACGGGTTGTTGTCCAGGTTTGATTGCACGGCGACAATAATTAACCCCATCAATACAACAGGTTCTTGTCCAGGTTTGATTGCTGGTCGATAATAATTAACCCCATCAATACAACGGGTTGTTGTCCAGGTTTGATTGCTGGTCGATACTAATTAACCCCATCAATACAACGGGTTGTTGTCCAGGGTTGATTGCTGATCGATAATGATTAACCCCATCAATACAACGGGTTGTTGTCCAGGGTTGATTGCTGATGGACAATAATTAACCCCATCAATACAACAGGTTCTTGTCCAGGGTTGATTGCTGGTCGACGATAATTAACCCCATCAATACAACGGGTTGTTGTCCAGGGTTGATTGCTGATCGATAATAATTAACCCCATCAATACAACGGGTTCTTGTCCAGGGTTGATTGCTAGTCAACGATAATTAACCCCCCAGCTC
The DNA here is from genome assembly GCF_036013445.1 of Caloenas nicobarica. Taxonomy (NCBI): domain Eukaryota; kingdom Metazoa; phylum Chordata; class Aves; order Columbiformes; family Columbidae; genus Caloenas; species Caloenas nicobarica. Next base: position 50,388 of record NW_027017585.1, read on the forward strand.
CACACTAAGGAAAAGCGATCGGAGCACTTGCAAGTCGGAAAAAACTAAGGTTTTACTCATGCGAGTAATATAGAAAAGAAAGTAACAAATAACTGATGATGATAGTTATAATTGTCCAGTTTCTTGCATCTATTAATTAGTGGACGCTCTTGCGTTGCTTATATTCATATATTTATTACGCATTACGGTTTTTGAAAATTTCGGCGTACAGTGTATCTGTACTAAGAAATAATTGATGGTGATAGTTATAATTGTCCAGTTTTTTGCATCTATTAATTAGTGGACGCTCTTGCGTTGCTTATATTCATATATTTATTACATATGCATTACGGTTTTTGAAAATTTCGGCGTACAGTGTATCTGTACTAAGAAATAACTGATGATAATAGTTATAATTGTCCAGTTTCTTGCATCTATTAATTAGGGGACGCTCTTGTGTTGCTTATATTCATATAGTTATTATGCATGCAAATTTCGAAAGTCTCAACGTACAATGCATCTATACTAAAATAATTGATGGTGGTAGTTACGATTTCTTAGTTTCTTCCTTACAACCCATCTATTAATTACCGGCTAAATACAAACTAAGCGCTCTGCTTCTACGCAACGCGTTGCTTCACCTTCTCCCTCCCTCTCGTCGCGCAGAAGGGTCTAAAACTTGGGAGGGATCCCCCGGTTTTGCGGGTTGACGCCGGGTCTCGCGTCAGTCGGCCGCGTGAATTTGGCAGCGCGGGGTGGCGGGGCGTCCCCGGGTGACCGCTGTGTGTGTCCCCCCCACTCCCCGCAGATGGTGAGCATCGTGGACCCCCACATCAAGGTGGACCCCGGGTACCGCGTCCACGCCGAGCTGAGCGCCCGCGGCTTCTACGTCAAGACCAAGGACGGCGGTGACTACGAGGGGTGGTGTTGGCCGGGTGAGTTTGGGGTGGTTTTTTTTTTTTTGGGGGGGGTTTTTTGGGGGGTTTTTGACCCCCGCGCTATGCCCAGGCTCGGCCGCGTACCCCGACTTCACCAACCCCGAGATGCGCGCGTGGTGGGCGTCCATGTTCGCCTATGACCAGTACGAGGTGAGGAGACCCCCCCCTCCCCGGGTCGCTGTCACCCCCCCCCAGGTCACTGTCACCCCCCGGGTTGCTGTCACCCCCCTGTTGCTCCCAAACCACCATCGTCCCCTCTCGCTCCTGTTCCCCCTTATTGTTCCTGGGACCCCCCCTACTGGGTGAATGGCCCCCCCCAGGTCGCTGTCACCCCCCCCCGGGTCGCTGTCACCCCCCCCCGGGTTGCTGTCACCCCCCCAGGTCGCTGTCACCCCCCTGTTGCTCCCAAACCACCATCGTCCCCTCTCGCTCCTGTTCCCCCCTCATTGCTCCTGGGACCCCCGCACTGGGTACATGGCCCCCCCCCAGGTCGCTGTCACCCCCCCCCCAGGTCGCTGTCACCCCCCGCCCAGGTCGCTGTCACCCCCCTGTTGCTCCCAAACCACCATCGTCCCTTCTCATTCCTGTCCCCTCCCTATTGCTCATGGGACCCCCCACTAGTTGAATGGCCCCCCCCGGTCGCTGTCACCCCCCCCCAGGTCGCTGTCACCCCCCCCCGGGTTGCTGTCACCCCCCTGTTGCTCCCAAACCACCATCGTCCCCTCTTGCTCCTGTTCCCCCCTCATTGCTCCTGGGACCCCCCCACTGGGTACATGCCCCCCCCCACATCACTGTCAGGCCCCCCAGGTCGCTGTCACCCCCCCCCAGGTCGCTGTCACCCCCCTATTGCTCCCAAACCACCATCGTCCCTTCTCACTCCTGTCCCCTCCCTATTGCTCATGGGACCCCCCACTAGTTGAATGGCCCCCCCAGGTCACTGTCACCCCCCCCCAGGTCACTGTGGCCCCCCCAGGTCACCATCACCCCCCCAGGTCGCTGTCACCCCCCCAAATCCTTGTCACCCCCCTATTGCTCCCAAACCACCATTTTTCCCTCTCACTCCTGTCCCCTCCCCATTGCTCATGGGACCCCCCCCACTAGTTGAATGCCCTCCCCCCCATCAATATGAGGCCCCCCAGCAGGCGTGTGCCTCCCCCAGGTCGCTGTCACCCCCCCCCCAGGTCGCTGTCACCCCCCCAGGGCACTGTCACCCCCCTGTTGCTCCCAAACCACCATCGTCCCTTCTCACTCCTGTCCCCTCCCTATTGCTCATGGGACCCCCCACTAGTTGAATGGCCCCCCCAGGTCACTGTCACCCCCCCCCGGGCACTGTCACCCCCCCCCAGGTCACTGTGGCCCCCCCAGGTCACTGTGGCCCCCCCAGGTCGCCATCACCCCCCCCAGGTCGCTGTCACCCCCCCCAAATCCTTGTCACCCCCCTATTGCTCCCAAACCACCATGGTCCCCTCTCCTGTCCCCACCTCACCCCCCTGCCCCAAATCTCCCCCCCCCAATTTGCCCCCCACCCCCGTGTCCCCCCCCCAGGGCTCCACCGAGACCCTGTTCACCTGGAACGACATGAACGAGCCCTCGGTGTTCAGCGGCCCCGAGGTGACGATGCACAAGGACGCGCGGCACCACGGCGGCTGGGAGCACCGCGACCTGCACAACCTCTACGGGCTCTACGTGGTGAGGACCCCCCCCCCCTCCCCAGAACCGCCCCCCCAACCCCAAACACCCAGTTTTCACTTTTTTTCCGCCCCCCACCCCGTTTTTGGCAGCAAATGGCGACGGCCGAGGGGCAGATCCAGCGCTCGGGCGGACGGCACCGGCCCTTCGTGCTGAGCCGCGCGTTCTTCGCCGGCTCCCAGCGCTATGGTGAGGGGTGGGGGGGCTCATTTCGGTGACCCCCCCCCCCCGCTCCCCCCAATCTATCGGCGCCCCCCACCCTCACCTCCCACCCCCCCCAGGCGCGGTGTGGACGGGCGACAACACGGCCGAGTGGGGGCACCTCAAGATCTCCATCCCCATGTGCCTGAGCTTCGGGCTGGCCGCGCTCTCCTTCTGCGGCGGTGAGCGGCGTTTCGGGCCGGGGGGGGCAGGATTTAACGGGGTTTTTTTGGGGTGTCCGGGGGGGTCCCTGAGCCCCCTGTCGTCCCCCGTCCCCCCTCCCCGCAGCCGACGTGGGGGGTTTTTCAAGAACCCGGACGCGGAGCTGCTGGTGCGGTGGTACCAGGCGGGCGCGTTCCAGCCGTTCTTCCGCGCCCACGCGCACCTGGACACGGCGCGGCGGGAGCCCTGGCTGTTCGGCGAGGAGAACGCCGCCCTGATCCGCGCCGCCGTGCGCCGGCGCTACGCGCTGCTGCCCTTCTGGTACACGGCGTTCTACCGCAGCCACCGCCACGGGCTGCCCGTCATGAGGTGAGCGGGACGGGGGCCCCCCCCCCAGCCCCGAGACCCCCGAAAGGGTCCCTGTGGCTCTGCCTCCCTCTCGCCACCGCCTCTGCCCTTTAAATCCCCCCATAAACCTCCCCAAATCCCCTAAATACCCCCTAAATACCTCCCTAAATACCCCCTAAATACCCCCCAAATCCCCCTAAATACCCCCCGAAAACCTCCCCAAATCCCCCTAAATACCCCCCAAATACCTCCCCAAATCCCGCTAAATACCCCCTAAATATCCCCCTAAGTACCTCCCCAAATCCCCCTAAGTACCCCCCTAAATACCCCCCAAAACCTCCCCAAGAACCCCTTAAATCCCCCCATAAACCTCCCCAAATCCCCCCAAATACCCCCCAAATACCTCCCCAAATCCCCTTAAATACCTCCCTAAATACCCCCTAAATACCCCCCGAAAACCTCCCCAAATCCCCCTAAATACCCCAAATACCTCCCCAAATCCCCCTAAATACCCCTAAATATCCCCTAAATACCTCCCCAAATCCCCCTAAGTACCTCTCCAAATCCCCCTAAGTACCCCCCTAAATACCCCCCAAAACCTCCCCAAGAACCCCTTAAATCCCCCCCAAAAACCTCCCCAAATCTCCCTAAATACCTCCCTAAATACCCCCCAAATACCCCCTAAATACCCCCCAAAACCTCCCCAAGAACCCCTTAAATCCCCCCAAAAACCTCCCCAAATCCCCCTAAATACCCCCCAAATACCTCCCCAAATCCCCCTAAATACCCCCAAATACCTCCCCAAATCCCGCTAAATACCCCCTAAATATCCCCCTAAGTACCCCCTAAATACCCCCAAAACCTCCCCAAGAACCCCTTAAATCCCCCCAAATCCCCCTAAATACCCCCTAAATACCTCCCTAAATACCCCCCAAAACCTCCCCAAATCCCCCTAAATACCCCCCAAAACCTCCCCAAGAACCCCTTAAATCCCCCCCAAAAACCTCCCCAAATCCCCCTAAATACTCCCCAAAACCTCCCCAAGAACCCCTTAAATCCCCCCCCAGAACCCCTTATAAATCCCCTCAAAACCCCTTAAATCCCCCCAAAAACCTTTTAAACCTCACCTTAAATCCCCCCCAAAACCCCTTAAATCCCCCCCCAAAAAACCCTCAAATCGCCCCCCAAATTGCTGTCCCCCCCCACCTTGACACCCCCTTTGTCCCCCAGACCCCTCTGGATGGAGTTCCCTGAGGACTCGGCCACTTTCGCCATCGACGACCAGTATATGATCGGTGAGGTTTTGGGGGGGCTTGGGACCCCCGATAACCCCGCGTGCCCCCCGATAACCCCGCGTGCCCCCCGATAACCCCGCGTGCCCCCCGATTCCGCAGACAGGGCGCTGCTGGTGCACCCGGTGACGGAGCAGGGCGCCCGCGGCGTACAGGTCTACCTGCCCGGGAAGGGCGAGGTGAGGGGCTTTCAGGTTATTTTGGGGGGGTCTGCAGGCTTTTTGGGGGCGGGAGGGGTCATGGGGGTGCAGCCAACCCCCCAAATCTTTGTCCCCCCCCCCCAAATCTCTTTGTCCCCCCCCCAATCTCTTTGTCCCCCCCCCAGGTCTGGTACGACACCGACTCCCACCAGCAGCACCCGGCGCCGCAGACGCTCTACGTGCCGGTGACCATGAGCAGCGTGGGTGACACGGGGGTTTGGGGGGGTTTGGGGGGGGGGGGCCAGACCCCCCCCCCCCTGTGTGTACCCCTCACCGCCCCCCCCCTCCCCTCCAGGTGCCGGTTTTCCAGCGGGGGGGGACGGTGGTGCCGCGGCAGGAGCGGCCGCGGCGCTCCACCGAGTGCATGCAGGGGGATCCCTACACCCTCCACGTGGCCCTGAGCCCCCAGGTGAGTCTGTGACCCCCCCCCGCACCCCGGGACCCCTCAAACCCCCCCCACCCTGGGACACCCCCCCCCAAACCCCCCCGACCCCCCCCCAGGGCACGGCCGAGGGCGATTTGTTCCTGGACGACGGCGAGAGCTTCGCCTACCACACCGACTCGCGTTACCTGCACCGCCGCTTCTCCTTCGCCAACAACACGCTGACCGCCAGGTGCCCCCCCGGGACCCCCCCAAAACCCCTCAGGGGACCCCCCCAAAACCCCCTCCCACCCCCCTGACCCCCCATTTTTCCCCCCGCAGCTCCGCCGACCCCCGCGGCTCCTTCCCCAGCCCTGCCTGGCTGGAGCGCGTGGTGATCCTGGGGGCGCCCAAACCGGCCGCCGTCGTCCTGCGACCCGCGGGTGAGTCGGGGGGGGGGTCCCGATGTGGCGGGGGGGATTATTATTTTGGGGTGTTTCCCCCCCCCCCTTCACAGAACCCCTATTTTCCGCCCCCCCCCCCCAGGCGGCCCCGAGACCCCCCTGCATTTCCAGCACGAGGGTCCCGTCCTCACGCTGCGCAAGCCGGGGGTCCCGATCGGCGCCGATTGGGAGATCGTCCTGCGATAATGGCGGGGGGGGGGGGGCTCCTCCTGCCCCCCCCACCCCGGGGAACCCCCCCCAAAACCCCCCATGCGGGGGTGGGGAGCTCCCGCCGCCCCCCCCCCACCTTGGCTGCTGGGACGGGGGTTTGGCCCCCGGATGGTTTGGGGGGGGCTGGGGACCAAGGCTCTGTGTGCCCCCCCCCGCCCCCCCTTTTCTCCCCCAACCTGAGGGGGGGGGTCAGCTGGGGTTTGGGGAGCCCCCCCCCCCCCCCCCCATTTTCCCCTTATTCCCTCCCTGGGGCACTTGGGGTCTGGGGGGGGTGGGGAGGGGCAGATCCAGGCCCCCATCCCGCGGAGTTTTGATAAAAGACAAATAAAATCAGGAGAAAAACGGTTGGTTTGGTTTATTTTGGGGGGGGGGGGGGGGGGGGCAGTTGGGGCAGCCCGGAACCATCCGGCTGGGGCGTCGCTTCCGGCTAGACTCCGGAAGTTGACGGGCGGAGCGTTAATAGCGGCGGACCGGAAGTTCCGGCCTGGCGGCTCCGAAGCGGCTCCAAAGCGGCTCCGAATCCGCTCCGAAGCGGCTCCGAAGCGGCCGCGGGGGTCCCGACCAGGCCCCCGGCCCGACCCGCCCGGCGGAGGCTCCGAAGCGGCTCCGGCCGCGGCCCGACCAGAGCCCGGCCCGTCGCGGTGAGGCCCGGGCCCGGTCGCCATGGCAACAGCGCCACGTCCGCGCCGCTTCGGGGGGAACTGGGATGTACTGGGAGAACTGGGAGGTGCTGGGAGGTGCTGGGGGAACTGGGAGGTGCTGGGAGATGCTGGGAGGTACTGGGAGGTGCTGGGGGAACTGGGAGGTGCTGGGAGGTGCTGGGAGATACTGGGAGGTGCTGGGAGGTACTGGGAGGTGCTGGGGGAACTGGGAGGTACTGGGAGGTGCTGGGGGAACTGGGAGGTGCTGGAGGTGCTGGGAGGTGCTGGGAGATACTGGGAGGTGCTGGGAGGTGCTGGGGGAACTGGGAGATACTGGGGGAACTGGGAGGTGCTGGGGGAACTGGGAGATACTGGGAGGTGCTGGGAGATACTGGGAGGTGCTGGGGGAACTGGGAGGTGCTGGGAGATGCTGGGGGAACTGGGAATGGTGGGGGGGGGCACTGGGGGCGTTTTGGGCATTGGGGGCATTGGGGGAACTGGTTTGTACTGGGAGAGACTGGAAAAGAACGGGGTGGGGGGGGGCGGGGAAAGGCACCGGGGGGAGCGAGTGGGGCGGGGGGACCCCCCCGGATCCCTCTGTGTCCCCCTGGGGGCCCCCGGACCCCCCTGATCCCCCTGGGCCCCCCAGAACCCCCCCCAGGACCCCCCTGATCCCCCTGGACCCCCCAAGACCCCCTGATCCCTCTGTACCCCCCCAGGACCCCCCTGATCCCCTTGGACCCCCAAGACCCCCCCGATCCCTCTGTACCCCCCCAGGAATCCCCTGGACCCCCAGGCCCCTCCATGATCCTGCCGTACCCCCAGGACCCCCCCAGGACACCCTCCAGGCCCCCCCTGATCCCTCTGTCCCCCCCCAGGACCCCCCCAGGACACCCCCCCAGGACCCCCCTGATCCCTCTGTCCCCCCCAGGACCCCCCCAGGACCCCCCCAGGACCCCTCCAATCCCTCTGTCCCCCCCAGGACCCCCCCAGGCCCCCCTGATCCCTCTGTCCCCCCCAGGACCCCCCAAGGACATCCCCCCAGGACCCCTC
>NW_027017586.1:0-57663 GCF_036013445.1 Caloenas nicobarica
CTGTCGGGCTCTGTCGGGCTCTACTGGGCCCTGTCGGGCTCTGTCGGGCTCTGTCGGGCTCTGTCGGGCCCTGTCGGGCTCTGTCGGGCTTTGTCGGGCTCTGTCGGGCTCTACTGGGCCCTGTGGGGTTCTGTCGGGCTCTGTCGGGCTCTGTCGGGCTCTACTAGGCCCTGTCGGGCCCTGTCGGGCTCTGTCGGGCTCTGTCGGGCTCTGTCGGGCCCTGTCGGGCTCTGTCGGGCTCTGTCGGGCTCTGTCGGGCTCTACTGGGCCCTGTCGGGCTCTACTGGGCCCTGTCGGGCCCTGTCGGGCTCTGTCGGGCTCTGTCGGGCCCTGTCGGGCCCTGTCGGGCTCTGTCGGGCTCTGTCGGGCTCTGTCGGGCTCTACTGGGCCCTGTCGGACTCTGTCGGGCTCTGTCGGGCTCTGTCGGGCTCTGTCGGGCTCTGACGGGTTCTGTCGGGCTCTGTCGGGCTCTGTCGGGCCCTGTCGGGCTCTGTCGGGCTCTGTCGGGCTCAACTGGTCTCTGTCGGGCTCTGTCGGGTTCTGTCGGGCTCTGTCGGGCTCTGTCGGGCTCTGTCGGGCTCTACTGGGCTCTACTGGGCTCTGTCGGGCTCTGTCGGGCTCTACTGGGCTCTACTGGGCTCTGTCGGGCTCTGTCGGGCTCTGTTGGGCTCTGTCGGGCTCTGTCGGGCTCTTTCGGGCTCTACTGGGCCCTGTCGAGCTCTGTCGGTCTCTGTCGGGCCCTGTCGGGCTCTGTCGGGCTCTGTCGGGCTCTGTTGGGCTCTGTCGGGCTCTGTCGGGCCCTGTCGGGCCCTGTCGGGCTCTGTCGGGCCCTGTCGGGCTCTCTCGGGCTCTGTCGGGCTCTGTCGGGCTCTGTCGGGCTCTACTGGGCCCTGTCGGGCTCTGTCGGGCTCTGTCGGGCCCTGTCGGGCTCTGTCGGGCTCTGTCGGGCTCTGTCGGGCTCTACTGGGCTCTGTCGGGTTCTGTCGGGCTCTGTCGGGTTCTGTCGGGCTCTGTCGGGCTCTACTGGGCCCTGTCGGGCCCTGTCGGGCTCTGTCGGGCCATGTCGGGCTCTGTCGGGCTCTGTCGGGCTCTGTCGGGCCCTGTCGTGCTCTGTCGGGCTCTACTGGGCCCTGTCGGGCCCTGTCGGGCCCTACTGGGCTCTGTCGGGCTCTGTCGGGCTCTGTCGGACCCTGTCGGTCTCTGTCGGGCTCTGTCGGGCTCTGTCGGGCTCTACTGGGCCCTGTCGGGCTCTGTCGGGCTCTGTCGGGCTCTGTCGGGCTCTGTCGGGCTCTACTGGGCCCTGTCGGGCCCTGTCGGGCCCTGTCGGGCTCTGTCGGGCTCTGTCGGGCTCTGCCGGGCTCTACTGGGCTCTGTTGGCCTCTGTCGGGTTCTGGCGGGCTCTGTCGGGCTCTGTCGGGCTCTGTCGGGCTCTACTGGGCTCTGTCGGGCCCTGTCGGGCCCTGTCGGGCTCTGTCGGGCTCTGTCGGGCCCTGTCGGGCCCTGTCGGGCTCTGTCGGGCTCTGTCGGGCTCTACTGGGCCCTGTCGGGCCCTGTCGGGCTCTGTCGGGCTCTGTCGGGCCCTGTCGGGCCCTGTCGGGCTCTGTCGGGCTCTACTGGGCCCTGTCGGGCTCTGTCGGGCTCTGTCGGTCCCTGTCGGGCTCTGTCGGGCTCTGTCGGGCTCTGTCGGGCTCTACTGGGCTCTGTCGGGCTCTGTTGGGCTCTGTCGGGCTCTGTCGGGCTCTGTCGGGCTCTACTGGGCCCTGTCGGGCTCTGTCGGGCTCTGTCGGGCCCTGTCGGGCTCTGTCGGGCTCTGTCGGGCCCTGTCGGGCCCTGTCGGGCTCTGTCGGGCTCTGTCGGGCCCTGTCGGGCTCTCTCGGGCTCTGTCGGGCTCTGTCGGGCTCTGTCGGGCTCTACTGGGCCCTGTCGGGCCCTGTCGGGCTCTGTCGGGCTCTGTCGGGCTCCGTCGGGCTCAACTGGTCTCTGTCGGGCTCTGTCGGGTTCTGTCGGGCTCTGTCGGGCTCTGTCGGGCTCTGTCGGGCTCTACTGGGCTCTACTGGGCTCTGTCGGGCTCTGTCGGGCTCTACTGGGCTCTACTGGGCTCTGTCGGGCTCTGTCGGGCTCTGTTGGGCTCTGTCGGGCTCTGTCGGGCTCTTTCGGGCTCTACTGGGCCCTGTCGGGCTCTGTCGGTCTCTGTCGGGCCCTGTCGGGCTCTATCGGGCTCTGTCGGGCTCTGTCGCGCCCTGTCGGGCTCTGTCGGGCCCTGTCGGGCCCCGTCGGGCTCTGTCGGGCCCTGTCGGGCTCTCTCGGGCTCTGTCGGGCTCTGTCGGGCTCTGTCGGGCTCTACTGGGCCCTGTCGGGCTCTGTCGGGCTCTGTCGGGCTCTGTCGGGCTCTACTGGGCTCTGTCGGGTTCTGTCGGGCTCTGTCGGGTTCTGTCGGGCTCTGTCGGGCTCTGCCGGGCTCTACTGGGCCCTGTCGGGCCCTGTCGGGCTCTGTCGGGCCATGTCGGGCTCTGTCGGGCTCTGTCGGGCTCTGTCGGGCCCTGTCGTGCTCTGTCGGGCTCTACTGGGCCCTGTCGGGCCCTGTCGGGCCCTACTGGGCTCTGTCGGGCTCTGTCGGGCTCTGTCGGACCCTGTCGGTCTCTGTCGGGCTCTGTCGGGCTCTGTCGGGCTCTACTGGGCCCTGTCGGGCTCTGTCGGGCTCTGTCGGGCTCTGTCGGGCTCTGACGGGTTCTGTCGGGCTCTGTCGGGCTCTGTCGGGCTCTACTGGGCCCTGTCAGGCCCTGTCGGGCTCTGTCGGGCTCTGTCGTGCTCTGTCGGGCTCTGTCGGGCTCTGTCGGGCTCTACTGGGCCCTGTCGGGCCCTGTCGGGCTCTGTCGGGCTCTGTCGGGCTCTGTCGGGCTCTACTGGGCTCTGTCGGGCCCTTTCGGGCCCTGTCGGGCTCTGTCGGGCTCTGTCGGGCCCTATCGGGCTCTGTCGGGCTCTGTCGGGCTCTGTCGGGCTCTCTAGGGCTCTGTCAGGCTCTGTCGGGCTCTACTGGGCCCTGTCGGGCTCTGTCAGGCTCTGTCGGGCCCTGTCGGGCTCTGTCGGGCTCTGTCGGGCCCTGTCGGGCCCTGTCGGGCTCTGTCGGGCTCTGTCGGGCTCTGTCGGGCTCTACTGGGCTCTGTCGGGCTCTACTGGGCTCTACTGGGCCATGTCGGGCTCTGTCGGGCTCTGTCGGGCTCTGTCGGGCTCTGTCGGGCTCTACTGGGCTCTGTCGGGCCCTGTCGGGCCCTGTCGGGCTCTGTCGGGCTCTGTCGGGCCCTGTCGGGCTCTACTGGGCTCTGTCGGGCCCTGTCGGGCCCTGTCGGGCTCTGTCGGGCTCTGTCGGGCCCTATCGGGCTCTGTCGGGCTCTGTCGGGCTCTACTGGGCCCTGTCGGGCTCTGTCGGGCTCTGTCGGGCTCTGTCGGGCTCTGTCGGGCTCTACTGGGCCCTGTCGGGCCCTGTCGGGCTCTGTCGGGCTCTGTCGGGCTCTGTCGGGCTCAACTGGTCTCTGTCGGGCTCTGTCGGGTTCTGTCGGGCTCTGTCGGGCTCTGTCGGGCTCTGTCGGGCTCTACTGGGCTCTACTGGGCTCTGTCGGGCTCTGTCGGGCTCTACTGGGCCCTGTCGGGCTCTGTCGGGCTCTGTCGGGCCCTGTCGGGCCCTGTCGGGCCCTGTCGGGCTCTGTCGGGCTCTGTCGGGCTCTACTGGGCCCTGTCGGGCCCTGTCGGGCTCTGTCGGGCTCTGTCGGGCTCTGTCGGGCTCTATTGGGCCCTGTCGGGCTCTGTCGGGCTCTGTCGGGCCCTCTCGGGCCCTGTCGGGCTCTGTCGGGCTCTGTCGGGCTCTGTCGGGCCCTGTCGGGCCCTGTCGGGCTCTGTCGGGCTCTACTGGGCTCTGTCGGGCCCTGTCGGGCTCTGTCGGGCTCTGTCGGGCCCTGTCGGGACCTGTCGGGCTCTGTCGGGCTCTGTCGGGCTCTACTGGGCTAAACTGGGCTCTGTCGGGCCCTGTCGGGCCCTGTCGGGCCCTGTCGGGCTCTGTCGGGCTCTGTCGGGCCCTGTCGGGCTCTGTCGGGCTCTACTGGGCTCTGTCGGGCTCTGTCGGGCTCTACTGGGCTAAACTGGGCCCTGTCGGGCCCTGTCGGGCCCTGTCGGGCTCTGTCGGGCTCTGTCGGGCTCTGTCGGGCCCTGTCGGGCCCTGTCGGGCTCTGTCGGGCTCTGTCGGGCCCTGTCGGGCTCTCTCGGGCTCTGTCGGGCTCTGTCGGGCTCTGTCGGGCCCTGTCGGGCTCTGTCGGGCTCTGTCGGGCTCAACTGGTCTCTGTCGGGCTCTGTCGGGTTCTGTCGGGCTCTGTCGGGCTCTGTCGGGCTCTGTCGGGCTCTACTGGGCTCTACTGGGCTCTGTCGGGCTCTGTCGGGCTCTACTGGCCTCTACTGGGCTCTGTCGGGCTCTGTCGGGCTCTGTTGGGCTCTGTCGGGCTCTGTCGGGCTCTTTCGGGCTCTACTGGGCCCTGTCGGGCTCTGTCGGTCTCTGTCGGGCCCTGTCGGGCTCTGTCGGGCTCTGTCGGGCTCTGTCGCGCCCTGTCGGGCTCTGTCGGGCCCTGTCGGGCCCTGTCGGGCTCTGTCGGGCCCTGTCGGGCTCTCTCGGGCTCTGTCAGGCTCTGTCGGGCTCTGTCGGGCTCTACTGGGCCCTGTCGGGCTCTGTCGGGCTCTGTCGGGCCCTGTCGGGCTCTGTCGGGCTCTGTCGGGCTCTGTCGGGCTCTACTGGGCTCTGTCGGGTTCTGTCAGGCTCTGTCGGGCCCTGTCGGGCTCTGTCGGGCTCTGTCGAGCTCTGTCGGGCTCTACTGGGCTCTGTCGGGTTCTGTCGGGCTCTGTCGGGCTCTGTCGGGCTCTGTCGGGCCCTGTCGGGCTCTGTCGGGCTCTGTCGGGCTCTGTCGGGCTCTACTGGGCTCTGTCGGGCTCTGTTGGGCTCTGTCGGGCTCTGTCGGGCTCTGTCGGGCTCTACTGGGCTCTGTCGGGCTCTGTCGGGCCCTGTCGGGCTCTGTCGGGCTCTGTCGGGCCCTGTCGGGCTCTGTCGGGCCCTGTCGGGCCCTGTCGGGCTCTGTCGGGCTCTGTCGGGCCCTGTCGGGCTCTCTCGGGCTCTGTCGGGCTCTGTCGGGCTCTGTCGGGCTCTGTCGGGCCCTGTCGGGCTCTGTCGGGCTCTGTCGGGCTCAACTGGTCTCTGTCGGGCTCTGTCGGGTTCTGTCGGGCTCTGTCGGGCTCTGTCGGGCTCTGTCGGGCTCTACTGGGCTCTACTGGGCTCTGTCGGGCTCTGTCGGGCTCTACTGGGCTCTACTGGGCTCTGTCGGGCTCTGTCGGGCTCTGTTGGGCTCTGTCGGGCTCTGTCGGGCTCTTTCGGGCTCTACTGGGCCCTGTCGAGCTCTGTCGGTCTCTGTCGGGCCCTGTCGGGCTCTGTCGGGCTCTGTCGGGCTCTGTTGGGCTCTGTCGGGCTCTGTCGGGCCCTGTCGGGCCCTGTCGGGCTCTGTCGGGCCCTGTCGGGCTCTCTCGGGCTCTGTCGGGCTCTGTCGGGCTCTGTCGGGCTCTACTGGGCCCTGTCGGGCTCTGTCGGGCTCTGTCGGGCCCTGTCGGGCTCTGTCGGGCTCTGTCGGGCTCTGTCGGGCTCTACTGGGCTCTGTCGGGTTCTGTCGGGCTCTGTCGGGTTCTGTCGGGCTCTGTCGGGCTCTACTGGGCCCTGTCGGGCCCTGTCGGGCTCTGTCGGGCCATGTCGGGCTCTGTCGGGCTCTGTCGGGCTCTGTCGGGCCCTGTCGTGCTCTGTCGGGCTCTACTGGGCCCTGTCGGGCCCTGTCGGGCCCTACTGGGCTCTGTCGGGCTCTGTCGGGCTCTGTCGGACCCTGTCGGTCTCTGTCGGGCTCTGTCGGGCTCTGTCGGGCTCTACTGGGCCCTGTCGGGCTCTGTCGGGCTCTGTCGGGCTCTGTCGGGCTCTACTGGGCCCTGTCGGGCCCTGTCGGGCCCTGTCGGGCTCTGTCGGGCTCTGTCGCGCTCTGCCGGGCTCTACTGGGCTCTGTTGGCCTCTGTCGGGTTCTGGCGGGCTCTGTCGGGCTCTGTCGGGCTCTGTCGGGCTCTACTGGGCTCTGTCGGGCCCTGTCGGGCCCTGTCGGGCTCTGTCGGGCTCTGTCGGGCCCTGTCGGGCCCTGTCGGGCTCTGTCGGGCTCTGTCGGGCTCTACTGGGCCCTGTCGGGCCCTGTCGGGCTCTGTCGGGCTCTGTCGGGCCCTGTCGGGCCCTGTCGGGCTCTGTCGGGCTCTACTGGGCCCTGTCGGGCTCTGTCGGGCTCTGTCGGTCCCTGTCGGGCTCTGTCGGGCTCTGTCGGGCTCTGTCGGGCTCTACTGGGCTCTGTCGGGCTCTGTTGGGCTCTGTCGGGCTCTGTCGGGCTCTGTCGGGCTCTACTGGGCCCTGTCGGGCTCTGTCGGGCTCTGTCGGGCCCTGTCGGGCTCTGTCGGGCTCTGTCGGGCCCTGTCGGGCCCTGTCGGGCTCTGTCGGGCTCTGTCGGGCCCTGTCGGGCTCTCTCGGGCTCTGTCGGGCTCTGTCGGGCTCTGTCGGGCTCTACTGGGCCCTGTCGGGCCCTGTCGGGCTCTGTCGGGCTCTGTCGGGCTCCGTCGGGCTCAACTGGTCTCTGTCGGGCTCTGTCGGGTTCTGTCGGGCTCTGTCGGGCTCTGTCGGGCTCTGTCGGGCTCTACTGGGCTCTACTGGGCTCTGTCGGGCTCTGTCGGGCTCTACTGGGCTCTACTGGGCTCTGTCGGGCTCTGTCGGGCTCTGTTGGGCTCTGTCGGGCTCTGTCGGGCTCTTTCGGGCTCTACTGGGCCCTGTCGGGCTCTGTCGGTCTCTGTCGGGCCCTGTCGGGCTCTATCGGGCTCTGTCGGGCTCTGTCGCGCCCTGTCGGGCTCTGTCGGGCCCTGTCGGGCCCCGTCGGGCTCTGTCGGGCCCTGTCGGGCTCTCTCGGGCTCTGTCGGGCTCTGTCGGGCTCTGTCGGGCTCTACTGGGCCCTGTCGGGCTCTGTCGGGCTCTGTCGGGCTCTGTCGGGCTCTACTGGGCTCTGTCGGGTTCTGTCGGGCTCTGTCGGGTTCTGTCGGGCTCTGTCGGGCTCTGCCGGGCTCTACTGGGCCCTGTCGGGCCCTGTCGGGCTCTGTCGGGCCATGTCGGGCTCTGTCGGGCTCTGTCGGGCTCTGTCGGGCCCTGTCGTGCTCTGTCGGGCTCTACTGGGCCCTGTCGGGCCCTGTCGGGCCCTACTGGGCTCTGTCGGGCTCTGTCGGGCTCTGTCGGACCCTGTCGGTCTCTGTCGGGCTCTGTCGGGCTCTGTCGGGCTCTACTGGGCCCTGTCGGGCTCTGTCGGGCTCTGTCGGGCTCTGTCGGGCTCTGACGGGTTCTGTCGGGCTCTGTCGGGCTCTGTCGGGCTCTACTGGGCCCTGTCAGGCCCTGTCGGGCTCTGTCGGGCTCTGTCGTGCTCTGTCGGGCTCTGTCGGGCTCTGTCGGGCTCTACTGGGCCCTGTCGGGCCCTGTCGGGCTCTGTCGGGCTCTGTCGGGCTCTGTCGGGCTCTACTGGGCTCTGTCGGGCCCTTTCGGGCCCTGTCGGGCTCTGTCGGGCTCTGTCGGGCCCTATCGGGCTCTGTCGGGCTCTGTCGGGCTCTGTCGGGCTCTCTAGGGCTCTGTCAGGCTCTGTCGGGCTCTACTGGGCCCTGTCGGGCTCTGTCAGGCTCTGTCGGGCCCTGTCGGGCTCTGTCGGGCTCTGTCGGGCCCTGTCGGGCCCTGTCGGGCTCTGTCGGGCTCTGTCGGGCTCTGTCGGGCTCTACTGGGCTCTGTCGGGCTCTACTGGGCTCTACTGGGCCATGTCGGGCTCTGTCGGGCTCTGTCGGGCTCTGTCGGGCTCTGTCGGGCTCTACTGGGCTCTGTCGGGCCCTGTCGGGCCCTGTCGGGCTCTGTCGGGCTCTGTCGGGCCCTGTCGGGCTCTACTGGGCTCTGTCGGGCCCTGTCGGGCCCTGTCGGGCTCTGTCGGGCTCTGTCGGGCCCTATCGGGCTCTGTCGGGCTCTGTCGGGCTCTACTGGGCCCTGTCGGGCTCTGTCGGGCTCTGTCGGGCTCTGTCGGGCTCTGTCGGGCTCTACTGGGCCCTGTCGGGCCCTGTCGGGCTCTGTCGGGCTCTGTCGGGCTCTGTCGGGCTCAACTGGTCTCTGTCGGGCTCTGTCGGGTTCTGTCGGGCTCTGTCGGGCTCTGTCGGGCTCTGTCGGGCTCTACTGGGCTCTACTGGGCTCTGTCGGGCTCTGTCGGGCTCTACTGGGCTCTGTCGGGCTCTGTCGGGCCCTGTCGGGCCCTGTCGGGCCCTGTCGGGCTCTGTCGGGCTCTGTCGGGCTCTACTGGGCCCTGTCGGGCCCTGTCGGGCTCTGTCGGGCTCTGTCGGGCTCTGTCGGGCTCTATTGGGCCCTGTCGGGCTCTGTCGGGCTCTGTCGGGCCCTCTCGGGCCCTGTCGGGCTCTGTCGGGCTCTGTCGGGCTCTGTCGGGCCCTGTCGGGCCCTGTCGGGCTCTGTCGGGCTCTACTGGGCTCTGTCGGGCCCTGTCGGGCTCTGTCGGGCTCTGTCGGGCCCTGTCGGGCTCTGTCGGGCTCTGTCGGGCCCTGTCGGGACCTGTCGGGCTCTGTCGGGCTCTGTCGGGCTCTACTGGGCTAAACTGGGCTCTGTCGGGCCCTGTCGGGCCCTGTCGGGCCCTGTCGGGCTCTGTCGGGCTCTGTCGGGCCCTGTCGGGCTCTGTCGGGCTCTACTGGGCTCTGTCGGGCTCTGTCGGGCTCTACTGGGCTAAACTGGGCCCTGTCGGGCCCTGTCGGGCCCTGTCGGGCTCTGTCGGGCTCTGTCGGGCTCTGTCGGGCTCTACTGGGCTCTACTGGGCTCTGTCGGGCTCTGTCGGGCTCTGTCGGGCTCTACTGGGCTCTACTGGGCCCTGTCGGGCCCTGTCGGGCTCTGTCGGGCTCTGTCGGGCTCTACTGGGCTCTACTGGGCTCTACTGGGCTCTGTCGGGCTCTGTCGGGCTCTACTGGGCTCTACTGGGCTCTGTCGGGCTCTGTCGGGCCCTGTCGGGCCCTGTCGGGCTCTGTCGGGCCCTGTCGGGCTCTATCGGGCTCTGTCGGGCTCTACTGGGCTCTACTGGGCTCTGTCGGGCTCTGTCGGGCCCTGTCGGGCCCTGTCGGGCTCTGTCGGGCTCTGTCGGGCTCTACTGGGCTCTGTCGGGCCCTGTCGGGCCCTGTCGGGCCCTGTCGGGCTCTGTCGGGCTCTGTCGGCCTCTGTCGGGCTCTACTGGGCTCTGTCGGGCTCTGTCGGGCTCTGTCGGGCCCTGTCGGGCCCTGTCGGGCCCTGTCGGGCTCTGTCGGGCTCTGTCGGGCTCTACTGGGCTCTGTCAGGTTCTGTCGGGCTCTGTCGGGCTCTGTCGGGCTCTGTCGGGCTCTACTTGGCTCTGTCGGGCTCTGTCGGGCCCTGTCGGGCTCTGTCGGGTTCTGTCGGGCTCTACTGGGCCCTGTCGGGCCCTGTCGGGCTCTGTCGGGCTCTGTCGGGCCCTGTCGGGCCCTGTCGGGCTCTGTCGGGCTCTGTCGGGCTCTACTGGGCTCTGTCGGGCCCTGTCGGGTTCTGTCGGGTTCTGTCGGGCTCTGTCGGGCTCTGTCGGGCTCTGTCGGGCTCTACTGGGCTCTGTCGGGCCCTGTCGGGCCCTGTCGGGCTCTGTCGGGCTCTGTCGGGCCCTGTCGGGCTCTGTCGGGCTCTGTCGGGCTCTGTCGGGCTCTACTGGGCCCTGTCGGGCTCTGTCGGGCTCTGTCGGGCTCTGTCGGGCTCTACTGGGCCCTGTCGGGCCCTGTCGGGCTCTGTCGGGCTCTGTCGGGCTCTGTCGGGCTCAACTGGTCTCTGTCGGGCTCTGTCGGGCTCTGTCGGGCTCTGTCGGGCTCTACTGGGCCCTGTCGGGCCCTGTTGGGCTCTGTCGGGCTCTGTCGGGCTCTGTCGGGCTCAACTGGTCTCTGTCGGGCTCTGTCGGGCTCTGTCGGGTTCTGTCGGGCTCTGTCGGGCTCTGTCGGGCTCTGTCGGGCTCTACTGGGCTCTGTCGGGCTCTGTCGGGCTCTACTGGGCCCTGTCAGGCTCTGTCGGGCTCTGTCGGGCCCTGTCGGGCCCTGTCGGGCCCTGTCGGGCTCTGTCGGGCTCTGTCGGGTTCTGTCGGGCTCTGTCGGGCTCTGTCGGGCTCTGTCGGGCTCTACTGGGCCCTGTCGGGCCCTCTCGGGCTCTGTCGGGCTCTGTCGGGCTCTGTCGGGCTCTACTGGGCCCTGTCGGGCCCTGTCGGGCCCTGTCGGGCTCTGTCGGGCTCTGTCAGGCTCTGTCGGGCTCTACTGGGCTCTGTCGGCCTCTGTCGGGTTCTGTCGGGCTCTGTCGGGCTCTGTCGGGCTCTGTCGGGCTCTACTGGGCCCTGTCGGGCCCTGTCGGGTTCTGTCGGGCTCTGTCGGGCCCTGTCGGGCCCTGTCGGGCTCTGTCGGGCTCTGTCGGGCTCTACTGGGCCCTGTCGGGCCCGGTCGGGCCCTGTCGGGCTCTGTCGGGCTCTGTCGGGCCCTGTCGGGCCCTGTCGGGCTCTGTCGGGCTCTGTCGGGCTCTACTGGGCCCTGTCGGGCTCTGTCGGGCTCTGTCGGGCTCTGTCGGGCCCTGTCGGGCCCTGTCGGGCTCTGTCGGGCCCTGTCGTCTCTGTCGGGCTCTGTCGGGCTCTGTCGGGCTCTACTGGGCTCTGTCGGGCTCTGTTGGGCTCTGTCGGGCTCTGTCGGGCTCTGTCGGGCTCTACTGGGCCCTGTCGGGCTCTGTCGGGTTCTGTCGGGCCCTGTCGGGCTCTGTCGGGCTCTGTCGGGCTCTGTCGGGCCCTGTCGGGCTCTGTCGGGCCCTGTCGGGCTCTGTCGGGCTCTGTCGGGCCCTGTCGGGCCCTGTCGGGCCCTGTCGGGCTCTGTCGGGCTCTGTCGGGCCCTGTCGGGCTCTGTCGGGCTCTGTCGGGCTCTGTCGGGCTCTACTGGGCCCTGTCGGGCTCTGTCGGGCTCTGTCGGGATCTGTCGGGCCCTGTCGGGCTCTGTCGGGCTGTACTGGGCTCTGTCGGGCTCTGTCGGGCTCTGTCGGGCCCTGTCGGGCTCTGTCGGGCTCTGTCGGGCTCTGTCGGGCTCTACTGGGCCCTGTCGGGCTCTGTCGGGCTCTGTCGGGCTCTGTCGGGCCCTGTCGGGCTCTGTCGGGCTTTGTCGGGCTCTGTCGGGCTCTACTGGGCCCTGTGGGGTTCTGTCGGGCTCTGTCGGGCTCTGTCGGGCTCTACTAGGCCCTGTCGGGCCCTGTCGGGCTCTGTCGGGCTCTGTCGGGCTCTGTCGGGCCCTGTCGGGCTCTGTCGGGCTCTGTCGGGCTCTGTCGGGCTCTACTGGGCCCTGTCGGGCTCTACTGGGCCCTGTCGGGCCCTGTCGGGCTCTGTCGGGCTCTGTCGGGCCCTGTCGGGCCCTGTCGGGCTCTGTCGGGCTCTGTCGGGCTCTGTCGGGCTCTACTGGGCCCTGTCGGACTCTGTCGGGCTCTGTCGGGCTCTGTCGGGCTCTGTCGGGCTCTGACGGGTTCTGTCGGGCTCTGTCGGGCTCTGTCGGGCCCTGTCGGGCTCTGTCGGGCTCTGTCGGGCTCAACTGGTCTCTGTCGGGCTCTGTCGGGTTCTGTCGGGCTCTGTCGGGCTCTGTCGGGCTCTGTCGGGCTCTACTGGGCTCTACTGGGCTCTGTCGGGCTCTGTCGGGCTCTACTGGGCTCTACTGGGCTCTGTCGGGCTCTGTCGGGCTCTGTTGGGCTCTGTCGGGCTCTGTCGGGCTCTTTCGGGCTCTACTGGGCCCTGTCGAGCTCTGTCGGTCTCTGTCGGGCCCTGTCGGGCTCTGTCGGGCTCTGTCGGGCTCTGTTGGGCTCTGTCGGGCTCTGTCGGGCCCTGTCGGGCCCTGTCGGGCTCTGTCGGGCCCTGTCGGGCTCTCTCGGGCTCTGTCGGGCTCTGTCGGGCTCTGTCGGGCTCTACTGGGCCCTGTCGGGCTCTGTCGGGCTCTGTCGGGCCCTGTCGGGCTCTGTCGGGCTCTGTCGGGCTCTGTCGGGCTCTACTGGGCTCTGTCGGGTTCTGTCGGGCTCTGTCGGGTTCTGTCGGGCTCTGTCGGGCTCTACTGGGCCCTGTCGGGCCCTGTCGGGCTCTGTCGGGCCATGTCGGGCTCTGTCGGGCTCTGTCGGGCTCTGTCGGGCCCTGTCGTGCTCTGTCGGGCTCTACTGGGCCCTGTCGGGCCCTGTCGGGCCCTACTGGGCTCTGTCGGGCTCTGTCGGGCTCTGTCGGACCCTGTCGGTCTCTGTCGGGCTCTGTCGGGCTCTGTCGGGCTCTACTGGGCCCTGTCGGGCTCTGTCGGGCTCTGTCGGGCTCTGTCGGGCTCTGTCGGGCTCTACTGGGCCCTGTCGGGCCCTGTCGGGCCCTGTCGGGCTCTGTCGGGCTCTGTCGGGCTCTGCCGGGCTCTACTGGGCTCTGTTGGCCTCTGTCGGGTTCTGGCGGGCTCTGTCGGGCTCTGTCGGGCTCTGTCGGGCTCTACTGGGCTCTGTCGGGCCCTGTCGGGCCCTGTCGGGCTCTGTCGGGCTCTGTCGGGCCCTGTCGGGCCCTGTCGGGCTCTGTCGGGCTCTGTCGGGCTCTACTGGGCCCTGTCGGGCCCTGTCGGGCTCTGTCGGGCTCTGTCGGGCCCTGTCGGGCCCTGTCGGGCTCTGTCGGGCTCTACTGGGCCCTGTCGGGCTCTGTCGGGCTCTGTCGGTCCCTGTCGGGCTCTGTCGGGCTCTGTCGGGCTCTGTCGGGCTCTACTGGGCTCTGTCGGGCTCTGTTGGGCTCTGTCGGGCTCTGTCGGGCTCTGTCGGGCTCTACTGGGCCCTGTCGGGCTCTGTCGGGCTCTGTCGGGCCCTGTCGGGCTCTGTCGGGCTCTGTCGGGCCCTGTCGGGCCCTGTCGGGCTCTGTCGGGCTCTGTCGGGCCCTGTCGGGCTCTCTCGGGCTCTGTCGGGCTCTGTCGGGCTCTGTCGGGCTCTACTGGGCCCTGTCGGGCCCTGTCGGGCTCTGTCGGGCTCTGTCGGGCTCCGTCGGGCTCAACTGGTCTCTGTCGGGCTCTGTCGGGTTCTGTCGGGCTCTGTCGGGCTCTGTCGGGCTCTGTCGGGCTCTACTGGGCTCTACTGGGCTCTGTCGGGCTCTGTCGGGCTCTACTGGGCTCTACTGGGCTCTGTCGGGCTCTGTCGGGCTCTGTTGGGCTCTGTCGGGCTCTGTCGGGCTCTTTCGGGCTCTACTGGGCCCTGTCGGGCTCTGTCGGTCTCTGTCGGGCCCTGTCGGGCTCTATCGGGCTCTGTCGGGCTCTGTCGCGCCCTGTCGGGCTCTGTCGGGCCCTGTCGGGCCCCGTCGGGCTCTGTCGGGCCCTGTCGGGCTCTCTCGGGCTCTGTCGGGCTCTGTCGGGCTCTGTCGGGCTCTACTGGGCCCTGTCGGGCTCTGTCGGGCTCTGTCGGGCTCTGTCGGGCTCTACTGGGCTCTGTCGGGTTCTGTCGGGCTCTGTCGGGTTCTGTCGGGCTCTGTCGGGCTCTGCCGGGCTCTACTGGGCCCTGTCGGGCCCTGTCGGGCTCTGTCGGGCCATGTCGGGCTCTGTCGGGCTCTGTCGGGCTCTGTCGGGCCCTGTCGTGCTCTGTCGGGCTCTACTGGGCCCTGTCGGGCCCTGTCGGGCCCTACTGGGCTCTGTCGGGCTCTGTCGGGCTCTGTCGGACCCTGTCGGTCTCTGTCGGGCTCTGTCGGGCTCTGTCGGGCTCTACTGGGCCCTGTCGGGCTCTGTCGGGCTCTGTCGGGCTCTGTCGGGCTCTGACGGGTTCTGTCGGGCTCTGTCGGGCTCTGTCGGGCTCTACTGGGCCCTGTCAGGCCCTGTCGGGCTCTGTCGGGCTCTGTCGTGCTCTGTCGGGCTCTGTCGGGCTCTGTCGGGCTCTACTGGGCCCTGTCGGGCCCTGTCGGGCTCTGTCGGGCTCTGTCGGGCTCTGTCGGGCTCTACTGGGCTCTGTCGGGCCCTTTCGGGCCCTGTCGGGCTCTGTCGGGCTCTGTCGGGCCCTATCGGGCTCTGTCGGGCTCTGTCGGGCTCTGTCGGGCTCTCTAGGGCTCTGTCAGGCTCTGTCGGGCTCTACTGGGCCCTGTCGGGCTCTGTCAGGCTCTGTCGGGCCCTGTCGGGCTCTGTCGGGCTCTGTCGGGCCCTGTCGGGCCCTGTCGGGCTCTGTCGGGCTCTGTCGGGCTCTGTCGGGCTCTACTGGGCTCTGTCGGGCTCTACTGGGCTCTACTGGGCCATGTCGGGCTCTGTCGGGCTCTGTCGGGCTCTGTCGGGCTCTGTCGGGCTCTACTGGGCTCTGTCGGGCCCTGTCGGGCCCTGTCGGGCTCTGTCGGGCTCTGTCGGGCCCTGTCGGGCTCTACTGGGCTCTGTCGGGCCCTGTCGGGCCCTGTCGGGCTCTGTCGGGCTCTGTCGGGCCCTATCGGGCTCTGTCGGGCTCTGTCGGGCTCTACTGGGCCCTGTCGGGCTCTGTCGGGCTCTGTCGGGCTCTGTCGGGCTCTGTCGGGCTCTACTGGGCCCTGTCGGGCCCTGTCGGGCTCTGTCGGGCTCTGTCGGGCTCTGTCGGGCTCAACTGGTCTCTGTCGGGCTCTGTCGGGTTCTGTCGGGCTCTGTCGGGCTCTGTCGGGCTCTGTCGGGCTCTACTGGGCTCTACTGGGCTCTGTCGGGCTCTGTCGGGCTCTACTGGGCCCTGTCGGGCTCTGTCGGGCTCTGTCGGGCCCTGTCGGGCCCTGTCGGGCCCTGTCGGGCTCTGTCGGGCTCTGTCGGGCTCTACTGGGCCCTGTCGGGCCCTGTCGGGCTCTGTCGGGCTCTGTCGGGCTCTGTCGGGCTCTATTGGGCCCTGTCGGGCTCTGTCGGGCTCTGTCGGGCCCTCTCGGGCCCTGTCGGGCTCTGTCGGGCTCTGTCGGGCTCTGTCGGGCCCTGTCGGGCCCTGTCGGGCTCTGTCGGGCTCTACTGGGCTCTGTCGGGCCCTGTCGGGCTCTGTCGGGCTCTGTCGGGCCCTGTCGGGACCTGTCGGGCTCTGTCGGGCTCTGTCGGGCTCTACTGGGCTAAACTGGGCTCTGTCGGGCCCTGTCGGGCCCTGTCGGGCCCTGTCGGGCTCTGTCGGGCTCTGTCGGGCCCTGTCGGGCTCTGTCGGGCTCTACTGGGCTCTGTCGGGCTCTGTCGGGCTCTACTGGGCTAAACTGGGCCCTGTCGGGCCCTGTCGGGCCCTGTCGGGCTCTGTCGGGCTCTGTCGGGCTCTGTCGGGCTCTACTGGGCTCTACTGGGCTCTGTCGGGCTCTGTCGGGCTCTGTCGGGCTCTACTGGGCTCTACTGGGCCCTGTCGGGCCCTGTCGGGCTCTGTCGGGCTCTGTCGGGCTCTACTGGGCTCTACTGGGCTCTACTGGGCTCTGTCGGGCTCTGTCGGGCTCTACTGGGCTCTACTGGGCTCTGTCGGGCTCTGTCGGGCCCTGTCGGGCCCTGTCGGGCTCTGTCGGGCCCTGTCGGGCTCTATCGGGCTCTGTCGGGCTCTACTGGGCTCTACTGGGCTCTGTCGGGCTCTGTCGGGCCCTGTCGGGCCCTGTCGGGCTCTGTCGGGCTCTGTCGGGCTCTACTGGGCTCTGTCGGGCCCTGTCGGGCCCTGTCGGGCCCTGTCGGGCTCTGTCGGGCTCTGTCGGCCTCTGTCGGGCTCTACTGGGCTCTGTCGGGCTCTGTCGGGCTCTGTCGGGCCCTGTCGGGCCCTGTCGGGCCCTGTCGGGCTCTGTCGGGCTCTGTCGGGCTCTACTGGGCTCTGTCAGGTTCTGTCGGGCTCTGTCGGGCTCTGTCGGGCTCTGTCGGGCTCTACTTGGCTCTGTCGGGCTCTGTCGGGCCCTGTCGGGCTCTGTCGGGTTCTGTCGGGCTCTACTGGGCCCTGTCGGGCCCTGTCGGGCTCTGTCGGGCTCTGTCGGGCCCTGTCGGGCCCTGTCGGGCTCTGTCGGGCTCTGTCGGGCTCTACTGGGCTCTGTCGGGCCCTGTCGGGTTCTGTCGGGTTCTGTCGGGCTCTGTCGGGCTCTGTCGGGCTCTGTCGGGCTCTACTGGGCTCTGTCGGGCCCTGTCGGGCCCTGTCGGGCTCTGTCGGGCTCTGTCGGGCCCTGTCGGGCTCTGTCGGGCTCTGTCGGGCTCTGTCGGGCTCTACTGGGCCCTGTCGGGCTCTGTCGGGCTCTGTCGGGCTCTGTCGGGCTCTACTGGGCCCTGTCGGGCCCTGTCGGGCTCTGTCGGGCTCTGTCGGGCTCTGTCGGGCTCAACTGGTCTCTGTCGGGCTCTGTCGGGCTCTGTCGGGCTCTGTCGGGCTCTACTGGGCCCTGTCGGGCCCTGTTGGGCTCTGTCGGGCTCTGTCGGGCTCTGTCGGGCTCAACTGGTCTCTGTCGGGCTCTGTCGGGCTCTGTCGGGTTCTGTCGGGCTCTGTCGGGCTCTGTCGGGCTCTGTCGGGCTCTACTGGGCTCTGTCGGGCTCTGTCGGGCTCTACTGGGCCCTGTCAGGCTCTGTCGGGCTCTGTCGGGCCCTGTCGGGCCCTGTCGGGCCCTGTCGGGCTCTGTCGGGCTCTGTCGGGTTCTGTCGGGCTCTGTCGGGCTCTGTCGGGCTCTGTCGGGCTCTACTGGGCCCTGTCGGGCCCTCTCGGGCTCTGTCGGGCTCTGTCGGGCTCTGTCGGGCTCTACTGGGCCCTGTCGGGCCCTGTCGGGCCCTGTCGGGCTCTGTCGGGCTCTGTCAGGCTCTGTCGGGCTCTACTGGGCTCTGTCGGCCTCTGTCGGGTTCTGTCGGGCTCTGTCGGGCTCTGTCGGGCTCTGTCGGGCTCTACTGGGCCCTGTCGGGCCCTGTCGGGTTCTGTCGGGCTCTGTCGGGCCCTGTCGGGCCCTGTCGGGCTCTGTCGGGCTCTGTCGGGCTCTACTGGGCCCTGTCGGGCCCGGTCGGGCCCTGTCGGGCTCTGTCGGGCTCTGTCGGGCCCTGTCGGGCCCTGTCGGGCTCTGTCGGGCTCTGTCGGGCTCTACTGGGCCCTGTCGGGCTCTGTCGGGCTCTGTCGGGCTCTGTCGGGCCCTGTCGGGCCCTGTCGGGCTCTGTCGGGCCCTGTCGTCTCTGTCGGGCTCTGTCGGGCTCTGTCGGGCTCTACTGGGCTCTGTCGGGCTCTGTTGGGCTCTGTCGGGCTCTGTCGGGCTCTGTCGGGCTCTACTGGGCCCTGTCGGGCTCTGTCGGGTTCTGTCGGGCCCTGTCGGGCTCTGTCGGGCTCTGTCGGGCTCTGTCGGGCCCTGTCGGGCTCTGTCGGGCCCTGTCGGGCTCTGTCGGGCTCTGTCGGGCCCTGTCGGGCCCTGTCGGGCCCTGTCGGGCTCTGTCGGGCTCTGTCGGGCCCTGTCGGGCTCTGTCGGGCTCTGTCGGGCTCTGTCGGGCTCTACTGGGCCCTGTCGGGCTCTGTCGGGCTCTGTCGGGATCTGTCGGGCCCTGTCGGGCTCTGTCGGGCTGTACTGGGCTCTGTCGGGCTCTGTCGGGCTCTGTCGGGCCCTGTCGGGCTCTGTCGGGCTCTGTCGGGCTCTGTCGGGCTCTACTGGGCCCTGTCGGGCTCTGTCGGGCTCTGTCGGGCTCTGTCGGGCCCTGTCGGGCTCTGTCGGGCTTTGTCGGGCTCTGTCGGGCTCTACTGGGCCCTGTGGGGTTCTGTCGGGCTCTGTCGGGCTCTGTCGGGCTCTACTAGGCCCTGTCGGGCCCTGTCGGGCTCTGTCGGGCTCTGTCGGGCTCTGTCGGGCCCTGTCGGGCTCTGTCGGGCTCTGTCGGGCTCTGTCGGGCTCTACTGGGCCCTGTCGGGCTCTACTGGGCCCTGTCGGGCCCTGTCGGGCTCTGTCGGGCTCTGTCGGGCCCTGTCGGGCCCTGTCGGGCTCTGTCGGGCTCTGTCGGGCTCTGTCGGGCTCTACTGGGCCCTGTCGGACTCTGTCGGGCTCTGTCGGGCTCTGTCGGGCTCTGTCGGGCTCTGACGGGTTCTGTCGGGCTCTGTCGGGCTCTACTGGGCCCTGTCGGGCCCTGTCGGGCCCTGTCGGGCTCTGTCGGGCTCTGTCGGGCTCTACTGGGCTCTACTGGGCTCTGTCGGGCTCTGTCAGTTTCTGTCGGGCTCTGTCGGGCTCTGTCGGGCTCTGTCGTGCCCTGTCGGGCTCTGTCGGGCCCTGTCGGGCCCTGTCGGGCCCTGTCGGGCTCTGTCGGGCCCTGTCGGGCTCTGTCGGGCTCTGTCGGGCTCTGTCGGGCTCTACTGGGCCCTGTCGGGCCCTGTCGGGCTCTGTCGGGCTCTGTCGGGCTCTGTCGGGCTCTACTGGTCTCTGTCGGGCCCTGTCGGGCCCTGTCGGGCTCTGTCGGGCTCTGTCGGGCCCTGTCGGGCCCTGTCGGGTTCTGTCGGGCTCTGTCGGGCTCTACTGGGCCCTGTCGGGCTCTGTCGGGCTCTGTCGGGCCCTGTCGGGCCCTGTCGGGCTCTGTCGGACTCTGTCGGGCTCTGTCGGGCTCTACTGGGCCCTGTCGGGCTCTGTCGGGCTCTGTCGGGCTCTGTCGGGCTCTACTGGGCCCTGTCGGGCTCTGTCGGGCTCTGTCGCGCCCTGTCGGTCCCTGTCGGGCTCTGTCAGGCTCTGTCGGGCTCTGTCGGGCTCTACTGGGCCCTGTCGGGCCCTGTCGGGCCCTGTCGGGCTCTACTGGGCTCTACTGGGCTCTGTCGGGCTCTGTCGGTCTCTACTGGGCCCTGTCGGGCCCTGTCGGGCTCTGTCGGGCTCTGTCGGGCCCTGTCGGGCTCTGTCGGGCTCTGTCGGGCTCTGTCGGGCTCTACTGGGCTCTACTGGGCTCTGTCGGGCTCTGTCCGGCTCTACTGGGCCCTGTCGGGCCCTGTCGGGCCCTGTCGGGCTCTGTCGGGCTCTACTGGGCTCTGTCGGGCTCTGTCGGGCTCTGTCGGGTTCTGTCGGGCTCTACTGGGCTCTGTCGGGCTCTGTCGGGCTCTGTCGGGCTCTGTCGGGCTCTACTGGGCCCTGTCGGGCTCTGTCGGGCTCTGTCGGGCTCTGTCGGGCTCTGTCGGGCTCTACTGGGCTCTGTCGGGCTCTGTTGGGCTCTGTCGGGCTCTGTCGGGCTCTGTCGGGCTCTACTGGGCCCTGTCGGGCTCTGTCGGGCTCTGTCCGGCCCTGTCGGGCTCTGTCGGGCTCTGTCGGGCTCTGTCGGGCCCTGTCGGGCTCTGTCGGGCCCTGTCGGGTCCTGTCGGGCTCTGTCGGGCTCTGTCGGGCCCTGTCGGGCTCTGTCGGGCTCTGTCGGGCTCTGTCGGGCTCTACTGGGCCCTGTCGGGCTCTGTCGGGCTCTGTCGGGCTCTGTCGGGCCCTGTCGGGCTCTGTCGTGCTCTACTGGGCCCTGTCGGGCTCTGTCGGGCTCTGTCGGGCCCTGTCGGGCTCTGTCGGGCTCTGTCGGGCTCTGTCGGGCTCTACTGGGCCCTGTCGGGCTCTGTCGGGCTCTGTCGGGCCCTGTCGGGCTCTGACGGGCTCTGTCAGGCTCTACTGGGCCCTGTCGGGTTCTGTCGGGCTCTGTCGGGCTCTGTCGGGCTCTACTGGGCCCTGTCGGGCCCTGTCGGGCTCTGTCGGGCTCTGTCGGGCTCTGTCGGGCCATATCGGGCTCTGTCGGGCTCTGTCGGGCTCTGTCGGGCCCTGTCGGGTTCTGTCGGGCTCTACTGGGCTCTGTCGGGCTCTGTCGGGCTCTGTCGGGCTCTGTCGGGCTCTACTGGGCCCTGTCGGGCTCTGTCGGGCTCTTTCGGGCTCTGTCGGGCTCTGTCGGGCTCTACTGGGCTCTGTCGGGCTCTGTTGGGCTCTGTCGGGCTCTGTCGGGCTCTGTCGGGCTCTACTGGGACCTGTCGGGCTCTGTCGGGCTCTGTCGGGCCCTGTCGGGCTCTGTCGGGCTCTGTCGGGCTCTGTCGGGCCCTGTCGGGCCCTGTCGGGCTCTGTCGGGCTCTGTCGGGCTCTGTCGGGCTCTACTGGGCCCTGTCGGGCTCTGTCGGGCTCTGTCGGGCTCTGTCGGGCCCTGTCGGGCTCTGTCGTGCTCTACTGGGCCCTGTCGGGCTCTGTCGGGCTCTGTCGGGCCCTGTCGGGCTCTGTCGGGCTCTGTCGGGCTCTGTCGGGCTCTACTGGGCCCTGTCGGGCTCTGTCGGGCTCTGTCGGGCCCTGTCGGGCTCTGTCGGGCTCTGTCAGGCTCTACTGGGCCCTGTCGGGCTCTGTCGGGCTCTGTCGGGCTCTGTCGGGCTCTACTGGGCCCTGTCGGGCCCTGTCGGGCTCTGTCGGGCTCTGTCGGGCTCTGTCGGGCCATATCGGGCTCTGTCGGGCTCTGTCGGGCTCTGTCGGGCCCTGTCGGGCCCTGTCGGGCTCTACTGGGCCCTGTCGGGCCCTGTCGGGCTCTGTCGGGCTCTGTTGGGCCCTGTCGGTATCTGTCGGGCTCTGTCGGGCTCTGTCGGGCTCTACTGGGCCCTGTCGGGCTCTGTCGGGCTCTGTCGGGCCCTGTCGGGCTCTGTCGGGCTCTGTCGGGCCCTGTCGGGCTCTGTCGGGCTCTGTCGGGCTCTGTCGGGCCCTGTCGGGCTCTGTCGGGCTCTGTCGGGCTCTACTGGGCCCTGTCGGGCCCTGTCGGGCTCTGTCGGGCTCTGTCGGGCTCTGTCGGGCTCTACTGGGCTCTGTCGGGCCCTGTCGGGCCCTGTCGGGCTCTGTCGGGCCCTGTCGGGCCCTGTCGGTCTCTGTCGGGCTCTGTCGGGCTCTGTCGGGCTCTACTGGGCCCTGTCGGGCCCTGTCGGGCTCTGTCGGGCTCTGTCGGGCCCTGTCGGGCTCTGTCGGGCTCTGTCGGGCTCTGTCGGGCACTGTCGGGCTCTGTCGGGCTCTGTCGGGCTCTGTCGGGCTCTACTGGGCTCTGTCGGGCTCTGTCGGGCTCTGTCGGGCTCTGTCGGGCTCTGTCGGGCTCTACTGGGCCCTGTCGGGCTCTGTCGGGCTCTGTCGGGCCCTGTCGGGCTCTGTCGGGCCCTGTCGGGCCCTGTCGGGCTCTGTCGGGCTCTGTCGGGCCCTATCGGGCTCTCTCGGGCTCTGTCGGGCTCTGTCGGGCTCTGTCGGGCTCTACTGGGCCCTGTCGGGCCCTGTCGGGCTCTGTCGGGCTCTGTCGGGCTCTGTCGGGCTCAACTGGTCTCTGTCGGGCTCTGTCGGGTTCTGTCGCGCCCTGTCGGGCTCTGTCGGGCCCTGTCGGGCCCTGTCGGGCTCTGTCGGGCCCTGTCGGGCTCTCTCGGGCTCTGTCGGGCTCTGTCGGGCTCTGTCGGGCTCTACTGGGCCCTGTCGGGCTCTGTCGGGCCCTGTCGGGCTCTGTCGGGCTCTGTCGGGCTCTGTCGGGCTCTACTGGGCTCTGTCGGGTTCTGTCGGGCTCTGTCGGGTTCTGTCGGGCTCTGTCGGGCTCTGTCGGGCTCTACTGGGCCCTGTCGGGCCCTGTCGGGCTCTGTCGGGCCATGTCGGGCTCTGTCGGGCTCTGACGGGTTCTGTCGGGCTCTGTCGGGCTCTACTGGGCCCTGTCGGGCCCTGTCGGGCCCTGTCGTCCTCTGTCGGGCTCTGTCGGGCTCTACTGGGCTCTACTGGGCTCTGTCGGGCTCTGTCGGGTTCTGTCGGGCTCTGTCGGGCTCTGTCGGGCTCTGTCGTGCCCTGTCGGGCTCTGTCGGGCCCTGTCGGGCCCTGTCGGGCCCTGTCGGGCTCTGTCGGGCCCTGTCGGGCTCTGTCGGGCTCTGTCGGGTTCTGTCGGGCTCTACTGGGCCCTGTCGGGCCCTGTCGGGCTCTGTCGGGCTCTGTCGGGCTCTGTCGGGCTCTACTGGTCTCTGTCGGGCCCTGTCGGGCCCTGTCGGGCTCTGTCGGGCTCTGTCGGGCCCTGTCGGGCCCTGTCGGGTTCTGTCGGGCTCTGTCGGGCTCTACTGGGCCCTGTCGGGCTCTGTCGGGCTCTGTCGGGCCCTGTCGGGCCCTGTCGGGCTCTGTCGGGCTCTGTCGGGCTCTGTCGGGCTCTACTGGGCCCTGTCGGGCTCTGTCGGGCTCTGTCGGGCTCTGTCGGGCTCTACTGGGCCCTGTCGGGCTCTGTCGGGCTCTGTCGCGCCCTGTCGGTCCCTGTCGGGCTCTGTCAGGCTCTGTCGGGCTCTGTCGGGCTCTACTGGGCCCTGTCGGGCCCTGTCGGGCCCTGTCGGGCTCTACTGGGCTCTACTGGGCTCTGTCGGGCTCTGTCGGTCTCTACTGGGCCCTGTCGGGCCCTGTCGGGCTCTGTCGGGCTCTGTCGGGCCCTGTCGGGCTCTGTCGGGCTCTGTCGGGCTCTGTCGGGCTCTACTGGGCTCTACTGGGCTCTGTCGGGCTCTGTCCGGCTCTACTGGGCCCTGTCGGGCCCTGTCGGGCCCTGTCGGGCTCTGTCGGGCTCTACTGGGCTCTGTCGGGCTCTGTCGGGCTCTGTCGGGTTCTGTCGGGCTCTACTGGGCTCTGTCGGGCTCTGTCGGGCTCTGTCGGGCTCTGTCGGGCTCTACTGGGCCCTGTCGGGCTCTGTCGGGCTCTGTCGGGCTCTGTCGGGCTCTGTCGGGCTCTACTGGGCTCTGTCGGGCTCTGTTGGGCTCTGTCGGGCTCTGTCGGGCTCTGTCGGGCTCTACTGGGCCCTGTCGGGCTCTGTCGGGCTCTGTCCGGCCCTGTCGGGCTCTGTCGGGCTCTGTCGGGCTCTGTCGGGCCCTGTCGGGCTCTGTCGGGCCCTGTCGGGTCCTGTCGGGCTCTGTCGGGCTCTGTCGGGCCCTGTCGGGCTCTGTCGGGCTCTGTCGGGCTCTGTCGGGCTCTACTGGGCCCTGTCGGGCTCTGTCGGGCTCTGTCGGGCTCTGTCGGGCCCTGTCGGGCTCTGTCGTGCTCTACTGGGCCCTGTCGGGCTCTGTCGGGCTCTGTCGGGCCCTGTCGGGCTCTGTCGGGCTCTGTCGGGCTCTGTCGGGCTCTACTGGGCCCTGTCGGGCTCTGTCGGGCTCTGTCGGGCCCTGTCGGGCTCTGACGGGCTCTGTCAGGCTCTACTGGACCCTGTCGGGTTCTGTCGGGCTCTGTCGGGCTCTGTCGGGCTCTACTGGGCCCTGTCGGGCCCTGTCGGGCTCTGTCGGGCTCTGTCGGGCTCTGTCGGGCCATATCGGGTTCTGTCGGGCTCTACTGGGCTCTGTCGGGCTCTGTCGGGCTCTGTCGGGCTCTACTGGGCCCTGTCGGGCTCTGTCGGGCTCTGTCGGGCTCTGTCGGGCTCTGTCGGGCTCTACTGGGCTCTGTCGGGCTCTGTTGGGCTCTGTCGGGCTCTGTCGGGCTCTGTCGGGCTCTACTGGGCCCTGTCGGGCTCTGTCGGGCTCTGTCGGGCCCTGTCGGGCTCTGTCGGGCTCTGTCGGGCTCTGTCGGGCCCTGTCGGGCTCTGTCGGGCCCTGTCGGGTCCTGTCGGGCTCTGTCGGGCTCTGTCGGGCCCTGTCGGGCTCTGTCGGGCTCTGTCGGGCTCTGTCGGGCTCTACTGGGCCCTGTCGGGCTCTGTCGGGCTCTGTCGGGCTCTGTCGGGCCCTGTCGGGCTCTGTCGGGCTCTGTCGGGCTCTGTCGGGCTCTACTGGGCTCTGTCGGGCTCTGTCGGGCTCTGTCGGGCTCTGTCGGGCTCTACTGGGCCCTGTCGGGCTCTGTCGGGCTCTGTCGGGCCCTGTCGGGCTCTGTCGGGCCCTGTCGGGCCCTGTCGGGCTCTGTCGGGCTCTGTCGGGCCCTGTCGGGCTCTCTCGGGCTCTGTCGGGCTCTGTCGGGCTCTGTCGGGCTCTACTGGGCCCTGTCGGGCCCTGTCGGGCTCTGTCGGGCTCTGTCGGGCTCTGTCGGGCTCAACTGGTCTCTGTCGGGCTCTGTCGGGTTCTGTCGGGCTCTGTCGGGCTCTGTCGGGCTCTACTGGGCTCTACTGGGCTCTGTCGGGCTCTGTCGGGCTCTACTGGGCTCTACTGGGCTCTGTCGGGCTCTGTCGCGCCCTGTCGGGCTCTGTCGGGCCCTGTCGGGCCCTGTCGGGCTCTGTCGGGCCCTGTCGGGCTCTCTCGGGCTCTGTCGGGCTCTGTCGGGCTCTGTCGGGCTCTACTGGGCCCTGTCGAGCTCTGTCGGGCCCTGTCAGGCTCTGTCGGGCTCTGTCGGGCTCTGTCGGGCTCTACTGGGCTCTGTCGGGTTCTGTCGGGCTCTGTCGGGTTCTGTCGGGCTCTGTCGGGCTCTGTCGGGCTCTACTGGGCCCTGTCGGGCCCTGTCGGGCTCTGTCGGGCCATGTCGGGCTCTGTCGGGCTCTGTCGGGCTCTGTCGGGCCCTGTCGTGCTCTGTCGGGCTCTACTGGGCCCTGTCGGGCCCTGTCGGGCCCTACTGGGCTCTGTCGGGCTCTGTCGGGCTCTGTCGGACCCTGTCGGTCTCTGTCGGGCTCTGTCGGGCTCTGTCGGGCTCTACTGGGCCCTGTCGGGCTCTGTCGGGCTCTGTCGGGCTCTGTCGGGCTCTGACGGGTTCTGTCGGGCTCTGTCGGGCTCTGTCGGGCTCTACTGGGCCCTGTCGGGCCCTGTCGGGCTCTGTCGGGCTCTGTCGTGCTCTGTCAGGCTCTGTCGGGCTCTGTCGGGCTCTACTGGGCCCTGTCGGGCCCTGTCGGGCTCTGTCGGGCTCTGTCGGGCTCTGTCGGGCTCTACTGGGCTCTGTCGGGCCCTTTCGGGCCCTGTCGGGCTCTGTCGGGCTCTGTCGGGCCCTGTCGGGCTCTGTCGGGCTCTGTCGGGCTCTGTCGGGCTCTCTCGGGCTCTGTCAGGCTCTGTCGGGCTCTACTGGGCCCTGTCGGGCTCTGTCAGGCTCTGTCGGGCCCTGTCGGGCTCTGTCGGGCTCTGTCGGGCCCTGTCGGGCCCTGTCGGGCTCTGTCGGGCTCTGTCGGGCTCTGTCGGGCTCTACTGGGCTCTGTCGGGCTCTACTGGGCTCTACTGGGCCATGTCGAGCTCTGTCGGGCTCTGTCGGGCTCTGTCGGGCTCTACTGGGCTCTGTCGGGCCCTGTCGGGCCCTGTCGGGCTCTGTCGGGCTCTGTCGGGCCCTGTCGGGCTCTACTGGGCTCTGTCGGGCCCTGTCGGGCCCTGTCGGGCTCTGTCGGGCTCTGTCGGGCCCTGTCGGGCTCTGTCGGGCTCTGTCGGGCTCTACTGGGCCCTGTCGGGCTCTGTCGGGCTCTGTCGGGCTCTGTCGGGCTCTGTCGGGCTCTACTGGGCCCTGTCGGGCCCTGTCGGGCTCTGTCGGGCTCTGTCGGGCTCTGTCGGGCTCAACTGGTCTCTGTCGGGCTCTGTCGGGTTCTGTCGGGCTCTGTCGGGCTCTGTCGGGCTCTGTCGGGCTCTACTGGGCTCTACTGGGCTCTGTCGGGCTCTGTCGGGCTCTACTGGGCCCTGTCGGGCTCTGTCGGGCTCTGTCGGGCCCTGTCGGGCCCTGTCGGGCCCTGTCGGGCTCTGTCGGGCTCTGTCGGGCTCTACTGGGCCCTGTCGGGCCCTGTCGGGCTCTGTCGGGCTCTGTCGGGCTCTGTCGGGCTCTATTGGGCCCTGTCGGGCTCTGTCGGGCTCTGTCGGGCCCTCTCGGGCCCTGTCGGGCTCTGTCGGGCTCTGTCGGGCTCTGTCGGGCCCTGTCGGGCCCTGTCGGGCTCTGTCGGGCTCTACTGGGCTCTGTCGGGCCCTGTCGGGCTCTGTTGGGCTCTGTCGGGGCCTGTCGGGCTCTGTCGGGCTCTGTCGGGCCCTGTCGGGACCTGTCGGGCTCTGTCGGGCTCTGTCGGGCTCTACTGGGCTAAACTGGGCTCTGTCGGGCCCTGTCGGGCTCTGTCGGGCCCTGTCGGGCTCTGTCGGGCTCTGTCGGGCCCTGTCGGGCTCTGTCGGGCTCTACTGGGCTCTGTCGGGCTCTGTCGGGCTCTACTGGGCTAAACTGGGCCCTGTCGGGCCCTGTCGGGCCCTGTCGGGCTCTGTCGGGCTCTGTCGGGCTCTGTCGGGCTCTACTGGGCTCTACTGGGCTCTGTCGGGCTCTGTCGGGCTCTACTGGGCTCTACTGGGCTCTACTGGGCCCTGTCGGGCCCTGTCGGGCCCTGTCGGGCCCTGTCGGGCTCTGTCGGGCTCTGTCGGGCTCTACTGGGCTCTACTGGGCTCTACTGGGCTCTGTCGGGCTCTGTCGGGCTCTACTGGGCTCTACTGGGCTCTGTCGGGCTCTGTCGGGCCCTGTCGGGCCCTGTCGGGCTCTGTCGGGCCCTGTCGGGCTCTATCGGGCTCTGTCGGGCTCTACTGGGCTCTACTGGGCTCTGTCGGGCTCTGTCGGGCCCTGTCGGGCTCTGTCGGGCTCTGTCGGCCTCTGTCGGGCTCTACTGGGCTCTGTCGGGCTCTGTCGGGCCCTGTCGGGCCCTGTCGGGCCCTGTCGGGCTCTGTCGGGCTCTGTCGGGCTCTACTGGGCTCTGTCAGGTTCTGTCGGGCTCTGTCGGGCTCTGTCGGGCTCTGTCGGGCTCTACTTGGCTCTGTCGGGCTCTGTCGGGCCCTGTCGGGCTCTGTCGGGTTCTGTCGGGCTCTACTGGGCCCTGTCGGGCTCTGTCGGGCTCTGTCGGGCTCTGTCGGGCCCTGTCGGGCCCTGTCGGGCTCTGTCGGGCTCTGTCGGGCTCTACTGGGCTCTGTCGGGCCCTGTCGGGTTCTGTCGGGTTCTGTCGGGCTCTGTCGGGCTCTGTCGGGCTCTGTCGGGCTCTACTGGGCTCTGTCGGGCCCTGTCGGGCCCTGTCGGGCTCTGTCGGGCTCTGTCGGGCCCTGTCGGGCTCTGTCGGGCTCTGTCGGGCTCTGTCGGGCTCTACTGGGCCCTGTCGGGCTCTGTCGGGCTCTGTCGGGCTCTGTCGGGCTCTACTGGGCCCTGTCGGGCCCTGTCGGGCTCTGTCGGGCTCTGTCGGGCTCTGTCGGGCTCAACTGGTCTCTGTCGGGCTCTGTCGGGCTCTGTCGGGCTCTGTCGGGCTCTACTGGGCCCTGTCGGGCCCTGTCGGGCTCTGTCGGGCTCTGTCGGGCTCTGTCGGGCTCAACTGGTCTCTGTCGGGCTCTGTCGGGCTCTGTCGGGTTCTGTCGGGCTCTGTCGGGCTCTGTCGGGCTCTGTCGGGCTCTACTGGGCTCTGTCGGGCTCTGTCGGACTCTACTGGGCCCTGTCAGGCTCTGTCGGGCTCTGTCGGGCCCTGTCGGGCCCTGTCGGGCCCTGTCGGGCTCTGTCGGGCTCTGTCGGGTTCTGTCGGGCTCTGTCGGGCTCTGTCGGGCTCTGTCGGGCTCTACTGGGCCCTGTCGGGCCCTCTCGGGCTCTGTCGGGCTCTGTCGGGCTCTGTCGGGCTCTACTGGGCCCTGTCGGGCCCTGTCGGGCCCTGTCGGGCTCTGTCGGGCTCTGTCGGGCTCTGTCGGGCTCTACTGGGCTCTGTCGGCCTCTGTCGGGTTCTGTCGGGCTCTGTCGGGCTCTGTCGGGCTCTGTCGGGCTCTACTGGGCCCTGTCGGGCCCTGTCGGGTTCTGTCGGGCTCTGTCGGGCTCTGTCGGGCCCTGTCGGGCCCTGTCGGGCTCTGTCGGGCTCTGTCGGGCCCTGTCGGGCCCTGTCGGGCTCTGTCGGGCTCTGTCGGGCTCTACTGGGCCCTGTCGGCCTCTGTCGGGCCCTGTCGGGCTCTGTCGGGCTCTGTCGGGCCCTGTCGGGCCCTGTCGGGCTCTGTCGGGCTCTGTCGGGCTCTACTGGGCCCTGTCGAGCTCTGTCAGGCTCTGTCGGGCTCTGTCGGGCCCTGTCGGGCCCTGTCGGGCTCTGTCGGGCCCTGTCGTCTCTGTCGGGCTCTGTCGGGCTCTGTCGGGCTCTACTGGGCTCTGTCGGGCTCTGTTGGGCTCTGTCGGGCTCTGTCGGGCTCTGTCGGGCTCTACTGGGCCCTGTCGGGCTCTGTCGGGTTCTGTCGGGCCCTGTCGGGCTCTGTCGGGCTCTGTCGGGCTCTGTCGGGCCCTGTCGGGCTCTGTCGGGCCCTGTCGGGCTCTGTCGGGCTCTGTCGGGCTCTGTCGGGCCCTGTCGGGCTCTGTCGGGCTCTGTCGGGCTCTGTCGGGCTCTACTGGGCCCTGTCGGGCTCTGTCGGGCTCTGTCGGGCTCTGTCGGGCTCTACTGGGCCCTGTCGGGCCCTGTCGGGCTCTGTCGGGCTCTGTCGGGCTCTGTCGGGCTCAACTGGTCTCTGTCGGGCTCTGTCGGGCTCTGTCGGGCTCTGTCGGGCTCTACTGGGCCCTGTCGGGCCCTGTCGGGCTCTGTCGGGCTCTGTCGGGCTCTGTCGGGCTCAACTGGTCTCTGTCGGGCTCTGTCGGGCTCTGTCGGGTTCTGTCGGGCTCTGTCGGGCTCTGTCGGGCTCTGTCGGGCTCTACTGGGCTCTGTCGGGCTCTGTCGGGCTCTACTGGGCCCTGTCAGGCTCTGTCGGGCTCTGTCGGGCCCTGTCGGGCCCTGTCCGGCCCTGTCGGGCTCTGTCGGGCTCTGTCGGGTTCTGTCGGGCTCTGTCGGGCTCTGTCGGGCTCTGTCGGGCTCTACTGGGCCCTGTCGGGCCCTCTCGGGCTCTGTCGGGCTCTGTCGGGCTCTGTCGGGCTCTACTGGGCCCTGTCGGGCCCTGTCGGGCCCTGTCGGGCTCTGTCGGGCTCTGTCGGGCTCTGTCGGGCTCTACTGGGCTCTGTCGGCCTCTGTCGGGTTCTGTCGGGCTCTGTCGGGCTCTGTCGGGCTCTGTCGGGCTCTACTGGGCCCTGTCGGGCCCTGTCGGGTTCTGTCGGGCTCTGTCGGGCTCTGTCGGGCCCTGTCGGGCCCTGTCGGGCTCTGTCGGGCTCTGTCGGGCCCTGTCGGGCTCTGTCGGGCTCTGTCGGGCTCTACTGGGCCCTGTCGGGCCCTGTCGGGCCCTGTCGGGCTCTGTCGGGCTCTGTCGGGCCCTGTCGGGCCCTGTCGGGCTCTGTCGGGCTCTGTCGGGCTCTACTGGGTCCTGTCGGGCTCTGTCAGGCTCTGTCGGGCTCTGTCGGGCCCTGTCGGGCCCTGTCGGGCTCTGTCGGGCCCTGTCGTCTCTGTCGGGCTCTGTCGGGCTCTGTCGGGCTCTACTGGGCTCTGTCGGGCTCTGTTGGGCTCTGTCGGGCTCTGTCGGGCTCTGTCGGGCTCTACTGGGCCCTGTCGGGCTCTGTCGGGTTCTGTCGGGCCCTGTCGGGCTCTGTCGGGCTCTGTCGGGCTCTGTCGGGCCCTGTCGGGCTCTGTCGGGCCCTGTCGGGCCCTGTCGGGCTCTGTCGGGCTCTGTCGGGCCCTGTCGGGCCCTGTCGGGCCCTGTCGGGCCCTGTCGGGCTCTGTCGGGCCCTGTCGGGCTCTGTCGGGCTCTGTCGGGCTCTGTCGGGCTCTACTGGGCCCTGTCGGGCTCTGTCGGGCTCTGTCGGGATCTGTCGGGCCCTGTCGGGCTCTGTCGGGCTGTACTGGGCTCTGTCGGGCTCTGTCGGGCTCTGTCGGGCCCTGTCGGGCTCTGTCGGGCTCTACTGGGCCCTGTGGGGTTCTGTCGGGCTCTGTCGGGCTCTGTCGGGCTCTACTAGGCCCTGTCGGGCC
Organism: Caloenas nicobarica; assembly: GCF_036013445.1. Classification (NCBI taxonomy): domain Eukaryota; kingdom Metazoa; phylum Chordata; class Aves; order Columbiformes; family Columbidae; genus Caloenas; species Caloenas nicobarica. The sequence goes on from NW_027017586.1 coordinate 29,737, forward strand.
CTGTCGGGCTCTGTCGGGCTCTGTCGGGCTCTGTCGGGCCCTGTCGGGCTCTGTCGGGCTCTGTCGGGCTCTGTCGGGCCCTCTCGGGCTCTGTCGGGCTCTACTGGGCCCTGTCGGGCCCTGTCGGGCTCTGTCGGGCTCTGTCGGGCCCTGTCGGGCCCTGTCGGGCTCTGTCGGGCTCTGTCGGGCTCTGTCGGGCTCTACTGGGCCCTGTCGGGCCCTGTCGGGCTCTGTCGGGCTCTGTCGGGCTCTGTCGGGCTCTACTGGGCTCTACTGGGCTCTGTCGGGCTCTGTCGGTTTCTGTCGGGCTCTGTCGGGCTCTGTCGGGCTCTGTCGTGCCCTGTCGGGCTCTGTCGGGCCCTGTCGGGCCCTGTCGGGCCCTGTCGGGCTCTGTCGGGCCCTGTCGGGCTCTGTCGGGCTCTGTCGGGCTCTGTCGGGCTCTACTGGGCCCTGTCGGGCCCTGTCGGGCTCTGTCGGGCTCTGTCGGGCTCTGTCGGGCTCTACTGGGCTCTGTCGGGCCCTGTCGGGCCCTGTCGGGCTCTGTCGGGCTCTGTCGGGCCCTGTCGGGCCCTGTCGGGTTCTGTCGGGCTCTGTCGGGCTCTACTGGGCCCTGTCGGGCTCTGTCGGGCTCTGTCGGGCCCTGTCGGGCCCTGTCGGGCTCTGTCGGGCTCTGTCGGGCTCTGTCGGGCTCTACTGGGCCCTGTCGGGCTCTGTCGGGCTCTGTCGGGCTCTGTCGGGCTCTACTGGGCCCTGTCGGGCTCTGTCGGGCTCTGTCGCGCCCTGTCGGTCCCTGTCGGGCTCTGTCAGGCTCTGTCGGGCTCTGTCGGGCTCTACTGGGCCCTGTCGGGCCCTGTCGGGCCCTGTCGGGCTCTACTGGGCTCTACTGGGCTCTGTCGGGCTCTGTCGGTCTCTACTGGGCCCTGTCGGGCCCTGTCGGGCTCTGTCGGGCTCTGTCGGGCCCTGTCGGGCTCTGTCGGGCTCTGTCGGGCTCTGTCGGGCTCTACTGGGCTCTACTGGGCTCTGTCGGGCTCTGTCCGGCTCTACTGGGCCCTGTCGGGCCCTGTCGGGCCCTGTCGGGCCCTGTCGGGCTCTGTCGGGCTCTACTGGGCTCTGTCGGGTTCTGTTGGGCTCTACTGGGCTCTGTCGGGCTCTGTCGGGCTCTGTCGGGCTCTGTCGGGCTCTACTGGGCCCTGTCGGGCTCTGTCGGGCTCTGTCGGGCTCTGTCGGGCTCTGTCGGGCTCTACTGGGCTCTGTCGGGCTCTGTTGGGCTCTGTCGGGCTCTGTCGGGCTCTGTCGGGCTCTACTGGGCCCTGTCGGGCTCTGTCGGGCTCTGTCGGGCCCTGTCGGGCTCTGTCGGGCTCTGTCGGGCTCTGTCGGGCCCTGTCGGGCTCTGTCGGGCCCTGTCGGGTCCTGTCGGGCTCTGTCGGGCTCTGTCAGGCCCTGTCGGGCTCTGTCGGGCCCTGTCGGGCTCTGTCGGGCTCTACTGGGCCCTGTCGGGCTCTGTCGGGCTCTGTCGGGCTCTGTCGGGCCCTGTCGGGCTCTGTCGTGCTCTACTGGGCCCTGTCGGGCTCTGTCGGGCTCTGTCGGGCCCTGTCGGGCTCTGTCGGGCTCTGTCGGGCTCTACTGGGCCCTGTCGGGCTCTGTCGGGCTCTGTCGGGCCCTGTCGGGCTCTGTCGGGCTCTGTCAGGCTCTACTGGGCCCTGTCGGGTTCTGTCGGGCTCTGTCGGGCTCTGTCGGGCTCTACTGGGCCCTGTCGGGCCCTGTCGGGCTCTGTCGGGCTCTGTCGGGCTCTGTCGGGCCATATCGGGCTCTGTCGGGCTCTGTCGGGCTCTGTCGGGCCCTGTCGGGCTCTGTCGGGCTCTACTGGGCCCTGTCGGGCCCTGTCGGGCTCTGTCGGGCTCTGTCGGGCCCTGTCGGTCTCTGTCGGGCTCTGTCGGGCTCTGTCGGGCTCTACTGGGCCCTGTCGGGCTCTGTCGGGCTCTGTCGGGCCCTGTCGGGCTCTGTCGGGCTCTGTCGGGCCCTGTCGGGCTCTGTCGGGCTCTGTCGGGCTCTGTCGGGCCCTGTCGGGCTCTGTCGGGCTCTGTCGGGCTCTACTGGGCCCTGTCGGGCCCTGTCGGGCTCTGTCGGGCTCTGTCGGGCTCTGTCGGGCTCTACTGGGCTCTGTCGGGCCCTGTCGGGCCCTGTCGGGCTCTGTCGGGCCCTGTCGGGCCCTGTCGGTCTCTGTCGGGCTCTGTCGGGCTCTGTCGGGCTCTACTGGGCCCTGTCGGGCCCTGTCGGGCTCTGTCGGGCTCTGTCGGGCCCTGTCGGGCTCTGTCGGGCTCTGTCGGGGCCTGTCGGGCTCTGTCGGGCTCTGTCGGGCTCTGTCGGGCTCTGTCGGGCTCTACTGGGCCCTGTCGGGCTCTGTCAGGCTCTGTCGGGCCCTGTCGGGCTCTGTCGGGCTCTGTCGGGCTCTGTCGGGCTCTGTCGGGCTCTACTAGGCTCTACTGGGCCCTGTCGGGCTCTGTCGGTCTCTGTCGGGCTCTGTCGGGCTCTGTCGGGCTCTACTGGGCTCTGTCGGGCCCTGTCGGGCCCTGTCGGGCCCTCTCGGGCTCTGTCGGGCTCTGTCGGGCTCTGTCGGGCTCTACTGGGCCCTGTCGGGCCCTGTCGGGCCCTGTCGGGCTCTGTCGGGCTCTGTCGGGCTCTACTGGGCTCTGTCGGCCTCTGTCGGGTTCTGTCGGGCTCTGTCGGGCTCTGTCAGGCTCTGTCGGGTTCTGTCGGGCTCTACTGGGCTCTGTCGGCCTCTGTCGGGTTCTGTCGGGCTCTGTCGGGCTCTGTCGGGCTCTGTCGGGCTCTACTGGGCTCTGTCGGGCCCTGTCGGGCCCTGTCGGGCTCTGTCGGGCTCTGTCGGGCTCTACTGGGCCCGCTCGGGCCCTGTCGGGCTCTGTCGGGCTCTGTCGGGCTCTGTCGGGCCCTGTCGGGCCCTGTCGGGCTCTGTCGGGCTCTGTCGGGCTCTACTGGGCCCTGTCGGGCTCTGTCGGGCTCTGTCGGGCTCTGTCGGGCCCTGTCGGGCTCTGTCGGGCTCTGTCGGGCTCTACTGGGCTCTGTCGGGCTCTGTTGGGCTCTGTCGGGCTCTGTCGGGCTCTACTGGGCCCTGTCGGGCTCTGTCGGGCTCTGTCGGGCCCTGTCGGGCTCTGTCGGGCCCTGTCGGGCCCTGTCTGGCTCTGTCGGGCTCTGTCGGGCCCTGTCGGGCTCTCTTGGGCTCTGTCGGGCTCTGTCGGGCTCTGTCGGGCTCTACTGGGCCCTGTCGGGCTCTGTCGGTCTCTGTCGGGCTCTGTCGGGCCCTGTCGGCCTCTGTCGGGCTCTACTGGGCCCTGTCGGGCCCTGTCGGGCTCTGTCGGGCTCTGTCGGGCCCTGTCGGGCTCTGTTGGGCTCTGTCGTGCTCTACTGGGCCCTGTCGGTCTCTGTCGGGCTCTGTCGGGCCCTGTCGGGCTCTCTCGGGCTCTGTCGGGCTCTGCTGGGCCCTGTCGGGCTCTGTCGGGCTCTGTCGGGCTCAGTCGGGCTCTGACGGGTTCTGTCGGGTTCTGTCGGGCTCTGTCGGGCTCTACTGGGCCCTGTCGGGCCCTGTCGGGCCCTGTCGGGCTCTGTCGGGCTCTGTCGGGCCCTGTCGGGCTCTGTCGGGCTCTGTCGGGCTCTGTCGGGCTCTACTGGGCCCTGTCGGGCTCTGTCGGGCTCTGTCGGGCTCTGTCGGGCTCTACTGGGCTCTGTCGGGCCCTTTCGGGCCCTGTCGGGCTCTGTCGGGCCCTGTCGGGCCCTGTCGGGCCCTGTCGGGCTCTGTCGGGCTCTGTCGGGCTCTACTGGGCCCTGTCGGGCCCTGTCGGGCTCTGTCGGGCTCTGTCGGGCCCTGTCGGGCTCTGTCGGGCCCTGTCGGGCCCTGTCGGGCTCTGTCGGGCTCTGTCGGGCTCTGTCGGGCTCTACTGGGCCCTGTCGGGCTCTACTGGGCTCTACTGGGCCCTGTCGGGCTCTGTCGGGCTCTGTCGGGCTCTACTGGGCTCTGTCGGGCCCTGTCGGGCCCTGTCGGGCTCTGTCGGGCTCTGTCAGGCTCTGTCGGGCTCTACTGGGCCCTGTCGGGCTCTGTCAGGCTCTGTCGAGCCCTGTCGGGCCCTGTCGGGCTCTGTCGGGCTCTGTCGGGCCCTGTCGGGCTCTGTCGGGCCCTGTCGGGCCCTGTCGGGCTCTGTCGGGCTCTGTCGGGCCCTGTCGGGCTCTGTCGGGCTCTGTCGGGCTCTGTCGGGCTCTACTGGGCCCTGTCGGGCCCTGTCGGGCTCTGTCGGGCTCTGTCGGGCTCTGTCGGGCTCTACTGGGCTCTGTCGGGCCCTGTCGGGCCCTGTCGGGCTCTGTCGGGCTCTGTCGGGCCCTGTCGGGCCCTGTCGGGTTCTGTCGGGCTCTGTCGGGCTCTACTGGGCCCTGTCGGGCTCTGTCGGGCTCTGTCGGGCCCTGTCGGGCCCTGTCGGGCTCTGTCGGGCTCTGTCGGGCTCTGTCGGGCTCTACTGGGCCCTGTCGGGCTCTGTCGGGCTCTGTCGGGCTCTGTCGGGCTCTGTCGGGCTCTACTGGGCCCTGTCGGGCTCTGTCGGGCTCTGTCGCGCCCTGTCGGTCCCTGTCGGGCTCTGTCAGGCTCTGTCGGGCTCTGTCGGGCTCTACTGGGCCCTGTCGGGCAATGTCGGGCCCTGTCGGGCTCTACTGGGCTCTACTGGGCTCTGTCGGGATCTGTCGGGCTCTACTGGGCCCTGTCGGGCTCTGTCGGGCTCTGTCGGGCTCTGTCGGGCTCTACTGGGCTCTACTGGGCTCTGTCGGGCTCTGTCCGGCTCTACTGGGCCCTGTCGGGCCCTGTCGGGCCCTGTCGGGCTCTGTCGGGCCCTACTGGGCTCTGTCGGGTTCTGTCGGGCTCTACTGGGCTCTGTCGGGCTCTGTCGGGCTCTGTCGGGCTCTGTCGGGCTCTACTGGGCCCTGTCGGGCTCTGTCGGGCTCTGTCGGGCTCTGTCGGGCTCTGTCGGGCTCTACTGGGCTCTGTCGGGCTCTGTTGGGCTCTGTCGGGCTCTGTCGGGCTCTGTCGGGCTCTACTGGGCCCTGTCGGGCTCTGTCGGGCTCTGTCGGGCGCTGTCGGGCTCTGTCGGGCCCTGTCGGGCTCTGTCGGGCCCTGTCGGGTCCTGTCGGGCTCTGTCGGCCTCTGTCGGGCCCTGTCGGGCTCTGTCGGGCTCTGTCGGCCTCTGTCGGGCTCTACTGGGCCCTGTCGGGCTCTGTCGGGCTCTGTCGGGCTCTGTCGGGCCCTGTCGGGCTCTGTCGTGCTCTACTGGGCCCTGTCGGGCTCTGTCGGGCTCTGTCGGGCCCTGTCGGGCTCTGTCGGGCTCTGTCGGGCTCTACTGGGCCCTGTCGGGCTCTGTCGGGCTCTGTCGGGCCCTGTCGGGCTCTGTCGGGCTCTGTCAGGCTCTACTGGGCCCTGTCGGGTTCTGTCGGGCTCTGTCGGGCTCTGTCGGGCTCTACTGGGCCCTGTCGGGCCCTGTCGGGCTCTGTCGGGCTCTGTCGGGCTCTGTCGGGCCATATCGGGCTCTGTCGGGCTCTGTCGGGCTCTGTCGGGCCCTGTCGGGCTCTGTCGGGCTCTACTGGGCCCTGTCGGGCCCTGTCGGGCTCTGTCGGGCTCTGTCGGGCCCTGTCGGTCTCTGTCGGGCTCTGTCGGGCTCTGTCGGGCTCTACTGGGCCCTGTCGGGCTCTGTCGGGCTCTGTCGGGCCCTGTCGGGCTCTGTCGGGCTCTGTCGGGCCCTGTCGGGCTCTGTCAGGCTCTGTCGGGCTCTGTCGGGTCCTGTCGGGCTCTGTCGGGCTCTGTCGGGCTCTACTGGGCCCTGTCGGGCCCTGTCGGGCTCTGTCGGGCTCTGTCGGGCTCTGTCGGGCTCTACTGGGCTCTGTCGGGCCCTGTCGGGCCCTGTCGGGCTCTGTCGGGCCCTGTCGGGCCCTGTCGGTCTCTGTCGGGCTCTGTCGGGCCCTGTCGGGCTCTACTGGGCCCTGTCGGGCCCTGTCGGGCTCTGTCGGGCTCTGTCGGGCCCTGTCGGGCTCTGTCGGGCTCTGTCGGGGCCTGTCGGGCTCTGTCGGGCTCTGTCGGGCTCTGTCGGGCTCTGTCGGGCTCTACTGGGCCCTGTCGGGCTCTGTCAGGCTCTGTCGGGCCCTGTCGGGCTCTGTCGGGCTCTGACGGGCTCTGTCGGGCTCTGTCGGGCTCTACTGGGCTCTATGGGCCCTGTCGGGCTCTGTCGGTCTCTGTCGGGCTCTGTCGGGCTCTGTCGGGCTCTACTGGGCTCTGTCGGGCCCTGTCGGGCCCTGTCGGGCCCTCTCGGGCTCTGTCGGGCTCTGTCGGGCTCTGTCGGGCTCTACTGGGCCCTGTCGGGCCCTGTCGGGCCCTGTCGGGCTCTGTCGTGCTCTGTCGGTCTCTCTCGGGCTCTACTGGGCTCTGTCGGCCTCTGTCGGGTTCTGTCGGGCTCTGTCGGGCTCTGTCGGGCTCTACTGGGCTGTGTCGGGCCCTGTCGGGCCCTGTCGGGCTCTGTCGGGCCCTGTCGGGCCCTGTCGGGCTCTGTCGGGCTCTGTCGGGCTCTACTGGGCCCGCTCGGGCCCTGTCGGGCTCTGTCGGGCTCTGTCGGGCTCTGTCGGGCCCTGTCGGGCCCTGTCGGGCTCTGTCGGGCTCTGTCGGGCTCTACTGGGCCCTGTCGGGCTCTGTCGGGCTCTGTCGGGCTCTGTCGGGCCCTGTCGGGCTCTGTCGGGCTCTGTCGGGCTCTGTCGGGCTCTACTGGGCTCTGTCGGGCTCTGTTGGGCTCTGTCGGGCTCTGTCGGGCTCTACTGGGCCCTGTCGGGCTCTGTCGGGCTCTGTCGGGCCCTGTCGGGCTCTGTCGGGCTCTGTCGGGCCCTGTCGGGCTCTGTCGGGCCCTGTCGGGCCCTGTCTGGCTCTGTCGGGCTCTGTCGGGCCCTGTCGGGCTCTCTCGGGCTCTGTCGGGCTCTGTCGGGCTCTGTCGGGCTCTACTGGGCCCTGTCGGGCTCTGTCGGGCTCTGTCGGGCTCTGTCGGGCTCTGTCGGGCCCTGTCGGGCTCTGTCGGGCCCTGTCGGGCCCTGTCGGGCTCTGTCGGGCTCTGTCGGGCCCTGTCGGGCTCTGTCGGGCTCTGTCGGCCTCTGTCGGGCTCTACTGGGCCCTGTCGGGCTCTGTCGGGCTCTGTCGGGCTCTGTCGGGCCCTGTCGGGCTCTGTCGTGCTCTACTGGGCCCTGTCGGGCTCTGTCGGGCTCTGTCGGGCCCTGTCGGGCTCTGTCGGGCTCTGTCGGGCTCTACTGGGCCCTGTCGGGCTCTGTCGGGCTCTGTCGGGCCCTGTCGTACTCTGTCGGGCTCTGTCGGGCTCTACTGGGCCCTGTCGGGTTCTGTCGGGCTCTGTCGGGCTCTGTCGGGCTCTACTGGGCCCTGTCGGGCCCTGTCGGGCTCTGTCGGGCTCTGTCGGGCTCTGTCGGGCCATATCGGGCTCTGTCGGGCTCTGTCGGGCTCTGTCGGGCCCTGTCGGGCTCTGTCGGGCTCTACTGGGCCCTGTCGGGCCCTGTCGGGCTCTGTCGGGCTCTGTCGGGCCCTGTCGGTCTCTGTCGGGCTCTGTCGGGCTCTGTCGGGCTCTACTGGGCCCTGTCGGGCTCTGTCGGGCTCTGTCGGGCCCTGTCGGGCTCTGTCGGGCTCTGTCGGGCCCTGTCGTCTCTGTCGGGCTCTGTCGGGCTCTGTCGGGCTCTACTGGGCTCTGTCGGGCTCTGTTGGGCTCTGTCGGGCTCTGTCGGGCTCTGTCGGGATCTACTGGGCCCTGTCGGGCTCTGTCGGGTTCTGTCGGGCCCTGTCGGGCTCTGTCGGGCTCTGTCGGGCTCTGTCGGGCCCTGTCGGGCTCTGTCGGGCCCTGTCGGGCCCTGTCGGGCTCTGTCGGGCTCTGTCGGGCCCTGTCGGGCTCTGTCGGGCCCTGTCGGGCTCTGTCGGGCCCTGTCGGGCCCTGTCGGGCTCTGTCGGGCCCTGTCGGGCTCTGTCGGGCTCTGTCGGGCTCTGTCGGGCTCTACTGGGCCCTGTCGGGCTCTGTCGGGCTCTGTCGGGATCTGTCGGGCCCTGTCGGGCTCTGTCGGGCTGTACTGGGCTCTGTCGGGCTCTGTCGGGCTCTGTCGGGCCCTGTCGGGCTCTGTCGGGCTCTACTGGGCCCTGTGGGGTTCTGTCAGGCTCTGTCGGGCTCTGTCGGGCTCTACTAGGCCCTGTCGGGCCCTGTCGGGCTCTGTCGGGCTCTGTCGGGCTCTGTCGGGCCCTGTCGGGCTCTGTCGGGCTCTGTCGGGCTCTGTCGGGCCCTCTCGGGCTCTGTCGGGCTCTGTCGGGCTCTGTCGGGCTCTGTCGGGCTCTACTGGGCTCTACTGGGCTCTGTCGGGCTCTGTCCGGCTCTACTGGGCCCTGTCGGGCCCTGTCGGGCCCTGTCGGGCTCTGTCGGGCTCTACTGGGCTCTGTCGGGTTCTGTCGGGCTCTACTGGGCTCTGTCGGGCTCTGTCGGGCTCTGTCGGGCTCTGTCGGGCTCTACTGGGCCCTGTCGGGCTCTGTCGGGCTCTGTCGGGCTCTGTCGGGCTCTGTCGGGCTCTACTGGGCTCTGTCGGGCTCTGTTGGGCTCTGTCGGGCTCTGTCGGGCTCTGTCGGGCTCTACTGGGCCCTGTCGGGCTCTGTCGGGCTCTGTCGGGCCCTGTCGGGCTCTGTCGGGCTCTGTCGGGCTCTGTCGGGCCCTGTCGGGCTCTGTCGGGCCCTGTCGGGTCCTGTCGGGCTCTGTCGGGCTCTGTCAGGCCCTGTCGGGCTCTGTCGGGCTCTGTCGGGCTCTGTCGGGCTCTACTGGGCCCTGTCGGGCTCTGTCGGGCTCTGTCGGGCTCTGTCGGGCCCTGTCGGGCTCTGTCGTGCTCTACTGGGCCCTGTCGGGCTCTGTCGGGCTCTGTCGGGCCCTGTCGGGCTCTGTCGGGCTCTGTCGGGCTCTACTGGGCCCTGTCGGGCTCTGTCGGGCTCTGTCGGGCCCTGTCGGGCTCTGTCGGGCTCTGTCAGGCTCTACTGGGCCCTGTCGGGTTCTGTCGGGCTCTGTCGGGCTCTGTCGGGCTCTACTGGGCCCTGTCGGGCCCTGTCGGGCTCTGTCGGGCTCTGTCGGGCTCTGTCGGGCCATATCGGGCTCTGTCGGGCTCTGTCGGGCTCTGTCGGGCCCTGTCGGGCTCTGTCGGGCTCTACTGGGCCCTGTCGGGCCCTGTCGGGCTCTGTCGGGCTCTGTCGGGCCCTGTCGGTCTCTGTCGGGCTCTGTCGGGCTCTGTCGGGCTCTACTGGGCCCTGTCGGGCTCTGTCGGGCTCTGTCGGGCCCTGTCGGGCTCTGTCGGGCTCTGTCGGGCCCTGTCGGGCTCTGTCGGGCTCTGTCGGGCTCTGTCGGGCCCTGTCGGGCTCTGTCGGGCTCTGTCGGGCTCTACTGGGCCCTGTCGGGCCCTGTCGGGCTCTGTCGGGCTCTGTCGGGCTCTGTCGGGCTCTACTGGGCTCTGTCGGGCCCTGTCGGGCCCTGTCGGGCTCTGTCGGGCCCTGTCGGGCCCTGTCGGTCTCTGTCGGGCCCTGTCGGGCTCTGTCGGGCTCTACTGGGCCCTGTCGGGCCCTGTCGGGCTCTGTCGGGCTCTGTCGGGCTCTACTAGGCTCTACTGGGCCCTGTCGGGCTCTGTCGGGCTCTGTCGGGCTCTGTCGGGCTCTACTAGGCTCTACTGGGCCCTGTCGGGCTCTGTCGGTCTCTGTCGGGCTCTGTCGGGCTCTGTCGGGCTCTACTGGGCTCTGTCGGGCCCTGTCGGGCCCTGTCGGGACCTCTCGGGCTCTGTCGGGCTCTGTCGGGCTCTGTCGGGCTCTACTGGGCCCTGTCGGGCCCTGTCGGGCCCTGTCGGGCTCTGTCGGGCTCTGTCGGGCTCTACTGGGCTCTGTCGGCCTCTGTCGGGTTCTGTCGGGCTCTGTCGGGCTCTGTCAGGCTCTGTCGGGTTCTGTCGGGCTCTACTGGGCTCTGTCGGCCTCTGTCGGGTTCTGTCGGGCTCTGTCGGGCTCTGTCGGGCTCTGTCGGGCTCTACTGGGCTCTGTCGGGCCCTGTCGGGCCCTGTCGGGCTCTGTCGGGCTCTGTCGGGCCCTGTCGGGCCCTGTCGGGCTCTGTCGGGCTCTGTCGGGCTCTACTGGGCCCGCTCGGGCCCTGTCGGGCTCTGTCGGGCCCTGTCGGGCTCTGTCGGGCTCTGTCGGGCTCTGTCGGGCCCTGTCGGGCCCTGTCGGGCTCTGTCGGGCTCTGTCGGGCTCTACTGGGCCCTGTCGGGCTCTGTCGGGCTCTGTCGGGCTCTGTCGGGCCCTGTCGGGCTCTGTCGGGCTCTGTCGGGCTCTACTGGGCTCTGTCGGGCTCTGTTGGGCTCTGTCGGGCTCTGTCGGGCTCTACTGGGCCCTGTCGGGCTCTGTCGGGCTCTGTCGGGCCCTGTCGGGCTCTGTCGGGCCCTGTCGGGCCCTGTCTGGCTCTGTCGGGCTCTGTCGGGCCCTGTCGGGCTCTCTTGGGCTCTGTCGGGCTCTGTCGGGCTCTGTCGGGCTCTACTGGGCCCTGTCGGGCTCTGTCGGGCTCTGTCGGGCTCTGTCGGGCCCTGTCGGCCTCTGTCGGGCTCTACTGGGCCCTGTCGGGCCCTGTCGGGCTCTGTCGGGCTCTGTCGGGCCCTGTCGGGCTCTGTTGGGCTCTGTCGTGCTCTACTGGGCCCTGTCGGTCTCTGTCGGGCTCTGTCGGGCCCTGTCGGGCTCTCTCGGGCTCTGTCGGGCTCTGCTGGGCCCTGTCGGGCTCTGTCGGGCTCTGTCGGGCTCTGTCGGGCTCTGACGGGTTCTGTCGGGCTCTGTCGGGCTCTGTCGGGCTCTACTGGGCCCTGTCGGGCCCTGTCGGGCCCTGTCGGGCTCTGTCGGGCTCTGTCGGGCCCTGTCGGGCTCTGTCGGGCTCTGTCGGGCTCTGTCGGGCTCTACTGGGCCCTGTCGGGCTCTGTCGGGCTCTGTCGGGCTCTGTCGGGCTCTACTGGGCTCTGTCGGGCCCTTTCGGGCCCTGTCGGGCTCTGTCGGGCCCTGTCGGGCCCTGTCGGGCCCTGTCGGGCTCTGTCGGGCTCTGTCGGGCTCTACTGGGCCCTGTCGGGCCCTGTCGGGCTCTGTCGGGCTCTGTCGGGCCCTGTCGGGCTCTGTCGGGCCCTGTCGGGCCCTGTCGGGCTCTGTCGGGCTCTGTCGGGCTCTGTCGGGCTCTACTGGGCCCTGTCGGGCTCTACTGGGCTCTACTGGGCCCTGTCGGGCTCTGTCGGGCTCTGACGGGCTCTACTGGGCTCTGTCGGGCCCTGTCGGGCCCTGTCGGGCTCTGTCGGGCTCTGTCAGGCTCTGTCGGGCTCTACTGGGCCCTGTCGGGCTCTGTCAGGCTCTGTCGGGCCCTGTCGGGCCCTGTCGGGCTCTGTCGGGCTCTGTCGGGCCCTGTCGGGCTCTGTCGGGCCCTGTCGGGCCCTGTAGGGCTCTGTCGGGCTCTGTCGGGCCCTGTCGGGCTCTGTCGGGCTCTGTCGGGCTCTGTCGGGCTCTACTGGGCCCTGTCGGGCCCTGTCGGGCTCTGTCGGGCTCTGTCGGGCTCTGTCGGGCTCTACTGGGCTCTGTCGGGCCCTGTCGGGCCCTGTCGGGCTCTGTCGGGCTCTGTCGGGCCCTGTCGGGCCCTGTCGGGTTCTGTCGGGCTCTGTCGGGCTCTACTGGGCCCTGTCGGGCTCTGTCGGGCTCTGTCGGGCCCTGTCGGGCCCTGTCGGGCTCTGTCGGGCTCTGTCGGGCTCTGTCGGGCTCTACTGGGCCCTGTCGGGCTCTGTCGGGCTCTGTCGGGCTCTGTCGGGCTCTGTCGGGCTCTACTGGGCCCTGTCGGGCTCTGTCGGGCTCTGTCGCGCCCTGTCGGTCCCTGTCGGGCTCTGTCAGGCTCTGTCGGGCTCTGTCGGGCTCTACTGGGCCCTGTCGGGCAATGTCGGGCCCTGTCGGGCTCTACTGGGCTCTACTGGGCTCTGTCGGGCTCTGTCGGGCTCTACTGGGCCCTGTCGGGCTCTGTCGGGCTCTGTCGGGCTCTGTCGGGCTCTACTGGGCTCTACTGGGCTCTGTCGGGCTCTGTCCGGCTCTACTGGGCCCTGTCGGGCCCTGTCGGGCCCTGTCGGGCTCTGTCGGGCCCTACTGGGCTCTGTCGGGTTCTGTCGGGCTCTACTGGGCTCTGTCGGGCTCTGTCGGGCTCTGTCGGGCTCTGTCGGGCTCTACTGGGCCCTGTCGGGCTCTGTCGGGCTCTGTCGGGCTCTGTCGGGCTCTACTGGGCTCTGTCGGGCTCTGTTGGGCTCTGTCGGGCTCTGTCGGGCTCTGTCGGGCTCTACTGGGCCCTGTCGGGCTCTGTCGGGCTCTGTCGGGCGCTGTCGGGCTCTGTCGGGCCCTGTCGGGCTCTGTCGGGCCCTGTCGGGTCCTGTCGGGCTCTGTCGGGCTCTGTCGGGCCCTGTCGGGCTCTGTCGGGCTCTGTCGGCCTCTGTCGGGCTCTACTGGGCCCTGTCGGGCTCTGTCGGGCTCTGTCGGGCTCTGTCGGGCCCTGTCGGGCTCTGTCGTGCTCTACTGGGCCCTGTCGGGCTCTGTCGGGCTCTGTCGGGCCCTGTCGGGCTCTGTCGGGCTCTGTCGGGCTCTACTGGGCCCTGTCGGGCTCTGTCGGGCTCTGTCGGGCCCTACGGGCTCTGTCGGGCTCTGTCAGGCTCTACTGGGCCCTGTCGGGTTCTGTCGGGCTCTGTCGGGCTCTGTCGGGCTCTACTGGGCCCTGTCGGGCCCTGTCGGGCTCTGTCGGGCTCTGTCGGGCTCTGTCGGGCCATATCGGGCTCTGTCGGGCTCTGTCGGGCTCTGTCGGGCCCTGTCGGGCTCTGTCGGGCTCTACTGGGCCCTGTCGGGCCCTGTCGGGCTCTGTCGGGCTCTGTCGGGCCCTGTCGGTCTCTGTCGGGCTCTGTCGGGCTCTGTCGGGCTCTACTGGGCCCTGTCGGGCTCTGTCGGGCTCTGTCGGGCCCTGTCGGGCTCTGTCGGGCTCTGTCGGGCCCTGTCGGGCTCTGTCGGGCTCTGTCGGGCTCTGTCGGGGCCTGTCGGGCTCTGTCGGGCTCTGTCGGGCTCTGTCGGGCTCTGTCGGGCTCTACTGGGCCCTGTCGGGCTCTGTCAGGCTCTGTCGGGCCCTGTCGGGCTCTGTCGGGCTCTGTCGGGCTCTGTCGGGCTCTGTCGGGCTCTACTAGGCTCTACTGGGCCCTGTCGGGCTCTGTCGGTCTCTGTCGGGCTCTGTCGGGCTCTGTCGGGCTCTACTGGGCTCTGTCGGGCCCTGTCGGGCCCTGTCGGGCCCTCTCGGGCTCTGTCGGGCTCTGTCGGGCTCTGTCGGGCTCTACTGGGCCCTGTCGGGCCCTGTCGGGCCCTGTCGGGCTCTGTCGGGCTCTGTCGGGCTCTACTGGGCTCTGTCGGCCTCTGTCGGGTTCTGTCGGGCTCTGTCGGGCTCTGTCAGGCTCTGTCGGGTTCTGTCGGGCTCTACTGGGCTCTGTCGGCCTCTGTCGGGTTCTGTCGGGCTCTGTCGGGCTCTGTCGGGCTCTGTCGGGCTCTACTGGGCTCTGTCGGGCCCTGTCGGGCCCTGTCGGGCTCTGTCGGGCTCTGTCGGGCCCTGTCGGGCCCTGTCGGGCTCTGTCGGGCTCTGTCGGGCTCTACTGGGCCCGCTCGGGCCCTGTCGGGCTCTGTCGGGCTCTGTCGGGCTCTGTCGGGCCCTGTCGGGCCCTGTCGGGCTCTGTCGGGCTCTGTCGGGCTCTACTGGGCCCTGTCGGGCTCTGTCGGGCTCTGTCGGGCTCTGTCGGGCCCTGTCGGGCTCTGTCGGGCTCTGTCGGGCTCTACTGGGCTCTGTCGGGCTCTGTTGGGCTCTGTCGGGCTCTGTCGGGCTCTACTGGGCCCTGTCGGGCTCTGTCGGGCTCTGTCGGGCCCTGTCGGGCTCTGTCGGGCCCTGTCGGGCCCTGTCTGGCTCTGTCGGGCTCTGTCGGGCCCTGTCGGGCTCTCTTGGGCTCTGTCGGGCTCTGTCGGGCTCTGTCGGGCTCTACTGGGCCCTGTCGGGCTCTGTCGGGCTCTGTCGGGCTCTGTCGGGCCCTGTCGGCCTCTGTCGGGCTCTACTGGGCCCTGTCGGGCCCTGTCGGGCTCTGTCGGGCTCTGTCGGGCCCTGTCGGGCTCTGTTGGGCTCTGTCGTGCTCTACTGGGCCCTGTCGGTCTCTGTCGGGCTCTGTCGGGCCCTGTCGGGCTCTCTCGGGCTCTGTTGGGCTCTGCTGGGCCCTGTCGGGCTCTGTCGGGCTCTGTCGGGCTCTGACGGGTTCTGTCGGGCTCTGTCGGGCTCTGTCGGGCTCTACTGGGCCCTGTCGGGCCCTGTCGGGCCCTGTCGGGCTCTGTCGGGCTCTGTCGGGCCCTGTCGGGCTCTGTCGGGCTCTGTCGGGCTCTGTCGGGCTCTACTGGGCCCTGTCGGGCTCTGTCGGGCTCTGTCGGGCTCTGTCGGGCTCTACTGGGCTCTGTCGGGCCCTTTCGGGCCCTGTCGGGCTCTGTCGGGCCCTGTCGGGCCCTGTCGGGCCCTGTCGGGCTCTGTCGGGCTCTGTCGGGCTCTACTGGGCCCTGTCGGGCTCTGTCGGGCCCTGTCGGGCCCTGTCGGGCTCTGTCGGGCTCTGTCGGGCTCTGTCGGGCTCTACTGGGCCCTGTCGGGCTCTACTGGGCTCTACTGGGCCCTGTCGGGCTCTGTCGGGCTCTGTCGGGCTCTACTGGGCTCTGTCGGGCCCTGTCGGGCCCTGTCGGGCTCTGTCGGGCTCTGTCAGGCTCTGTCGGGCTCTACTGGGCCCTGTCGGGCTCTGTCAGGCTCTGTCGGGCCCTGTCGGGCCCTGTCGGGCTCTGTCGGGCTCTGTCGGGCCCTGTCGGGCTCTGTCGGGCCCTGTCGGGCCCTGTCGGGCTCTGTCGGGCTCTGTCGGGCCCTGTCGGGCTCTGTCGGGCTCTGTCGGGCTCTGTCGGGCTCTACTGGGCCCTGTCGGGCCCTGTCGGGCTCTGTCGGGCTCTGTCGGGCTCTGTCGGGCTCTACTGGGCTCTGTCGGGCCCTGTCGGGCCCTGTCGGGCTCTGTCGGGCTCTGTCGGGCCCTGTCGGGCCCTGTCGGGTTCTGTCGGGCTCTGTCGGGCTCTACTGGGCCCTGTCGGGCTCTGTCGGGCTCTGTCGGGCCCTGTCGGGCCCTGTCGGGCTCTGTCGGGCTCTGTCGGGCTCTGTCGGGCTCTACTGGGCCCTGTCGGGCTCTGTCGGGCTCTGTCGGGCTCTGTCGGGCTCTGTCGGGCTCTACTGGGCCCTGTCGGGCTCTGTCGGGCTCTGTCGCGCCCTGTCGGTCCCTGTCGGGCTCTGTCAGGCTCTGTCGGGCTCTGTCGGGCTCTACTGGGCCCTGTCGGGCAATGTCGGGCCCTGTCGGGCTCTACTGGGCTCTACTGGGCTCTGTCGGGCTCTGTCGGGCTCTACTGGGCCCTGTCGGGCTCTGTCGGGCTCTGTCGGGCTCTGTCGGGCTCTACTGGGCTCTACTGGGCTCTGTCGGGCTCTGTCCGGCTCTACTGGGCCCTGTCGGGCCCTGTCGGGCCCTGTCGGGCTCTGTCGGGCCCTACTGGGCTCTGTCGGGTTCTGTCGGGCTCTACTGGGCTCTGTCGGGCTCTGTCGGGCTCTGTCGGGCTCTGTCGGGCTCTACTGGGCCCTGTCGGGCTCTGTCGGGCTCTGTCGGGCTCTGTCGGGCTCTGTCGGGCTCTACTGGGCTCTGTCGGGCTCTGTTGGGCTCTGTCGGGCTCTGTCGGGCTCTGTCGGGCTCTACTGGGCCCTGTCGGGCTCTGTCGGGCTCTGTCGGGCGCTGTCGGGCTCTGTCGGGCCCTGTCGGGCTCTGTCGGGCCCTGTCGGGTCCTGTCGGGCTCTGTCGGGCTCTGTCGGGCCCTGTCGGGCTCTGTCGGGCTCTGTCGGCCTCTGTCGGGCTCTACTGGGCCCTGTCGGGCTCTGTCGGGCTCTGTCGGGCCCTGTCGGGCTCTGTCGGGCTCTGTCGGCCTCTGTCGGGCTCTACTGGGCCCTGTCGGGCTCTGTCGGGCTCTGTCGGGCTCTGTCGGGCCCTGTCGGGCTCTGTCGTGCTCTACTGGGCCCTGTCGGGCTCTGTCGGGCTCTGTCGGGCCCTGTCGGGCTCTGAAGGGCTCTGTCGGGCTCTACTGGGCCCTGTCGGGCTCTGTCGGGCTCTGTCGGGCCCTGTCGTACTCTGTCGGGCTCTGTCGGGCTCTACTGGGCCCTGTCGGGTTCTGTCGGGCTCTGTCGGGCTCTGTCGGGCTCTACTGGGCCCTGTCGGGCCCTGTCGGGCTCTGTCGGGCTCTGTCGGGCTCTGTCGGGCCATATCGGGCTCTGTCGGGCTCTGTCGGGCTCTGTCGGGCCCTGTCGGGCTCTGTCGGGCTCTACTGGGCCCTGTCGGGCCCTGTCGGGCTCTGTCGGGCTCTGTCGGGCCCTGTCGGTCTCTGTCGGGCTCTGTCGGGCTCTGTCGGGCTCTACTGGGCCCTGTCGGGCTCTGTCGGGCTCTGTCGGGCCCTGTCGGGCTCTGTCGGGCTCTGTCGGGCCCTGTCGTCTCTGTCGGGCTCTGTCGGGCTCTGTCGGGCTCTACTGGGCTCTGTCGGGCTCTGTTGGGCTCTGTCGGGCTCTGTCGGGCTCTGTCGGGATCTACTGGGCCCTGTCGGGCTCTGTCGGGTTCTGTCGGGCCCTGTCGGGCTCTGTCGGGCTCTGTCGGGCTCTGTCGGGCCCTGTCGGGCTCTGTCGGGCCCTGTCGGGCCCTGTCGGGCTCTGTCGGGCTCTGTCGGGCCCTGTCGGGCTCTGTCGGGCCCTGTCGGGCCCTGTCGGGCCCTGTCGGGCCCTGTCGGGCTCTGTCGGGCCCTGTCGGGCTCTGTCGGGCTCTGTCGGGCTCTGTCGGGCTCTACTGGGCCCTGTCGGGCTCTGTCGGGCTCTGTCGGGATCTGTCGGGCCCTGTCGGGCTCTGTCGGGCTGTACTGGGCTCTGTCGGGCTCTGTCGGGCTCTGTCGGGCCCTGTCGGGCTCTGTCGGGCTCTACTGGGCCCTGTGGGGTTCTGTCAGGCTCTGTCGGGCTCTGTCGGGCTCTACTAGGCCCTGTCGGGCCCTGTCGGGCTCTGTCGGGCTCTGTCGGGCTCTGTCGGGCCCTGTCGGGCTCTGTCGGGCTCTGTCGGGCTCTGTCGGGCCCTCTCGGGCTCTGTCGGGCTCTGTCGGGCTCTGTCGGGCTCTGTCGGGCTCTACTGGGCTCTACTGGGCTCTGTCGGGCTCTGTCCGGCTCTACTGGGCCCTGTCGGGCCCTGTCGGGCCCTGTCGGGCTCTGTCGGGCTCTACTGGGCTCTGTCGGGTTCTGTCGGGCTCTACTGGGCTCTGTCGGGCTCTGTCGGGCTCTGTCGGGCTCTGTCGGGCTCTACTGGGCCCTGTCGGGCTCTGTCGGGCTCTGTCGGGCTCTGTCGGGCTCTGTCGGGCTCTACTGGGCTCTGTCGGGCTCTGTTGGGCTCTGTCGGGCTCTGTCGGGCTCTGTCGGGCTCTACTGGGCCCTGTCGGGCTCTGTCGGGCTCTGTCGGGCCCTGTCGGGCTCTGTCGGGCTCTGTCGGGCTCTGTCGGGCCCTGTCGGGCTCTGTCGGCCCTGTCGGGTCCTGTCGGGCTCTGTCGGGCTCTGTCAGGCCCTGTCGGGCTCTGTCGGGCTCTGTCGGGCTCTGTCGGGCTCTACTGGGCCCTGTCGGGCTCTGTCGGGCTCTGTCGGGCTCTGTCGGGCCCTGTCGGGCTCTGTCGTGCTCTACTGGGCCCTGTCGGGCTCTGTCGGGCTCTGTCGGGCCCTGTCGGGCTCTGTCGGGCTCTGTCGGGCTCTACTGGGCCCTGTCGGGCTCTGTCGGGCTCTGTCGGGCCCTGTCGGGCTCTGTCGGGCTCTGTCAGGCTCTACTGGGCCCTGTCGGGTTCTGTCGGGCTCTGTCGGGCTCTGTCGGGCTCTACTGGGCCCTGTCGGGCCCTGTCGGGCTCTGTCGGGCTCTGTCGGGCTCTGTCGGGCCATATCGGGCTCTGTCGGGCTCTGTCGGGCTCTGTCGGGCCCTGTCGGGCTCTGTCGGGCTCTACTGGGCCCTGTCGGGCCCTGTCGGGCTCTGTCGGGCTCTGTCGGGCCCTGTCGGTCTCTGTCGGGCTCTGTCGGGCTCTGTCGGGCTCTACTGGGCCCTGTCGGGCTCTGTCGGGCTCTGTCGGGCCCTGTCGGGCTCTGTCGGGCTCTGTCGGGCCCTGTCGGGCTCTGTCGGGCTCTGTCGGGCTCTGTCGGGCCCTGTCGGGCTCTGTCGGGCTCTGTCGGGCTCTACTGGGCCCTGTCGGGCCCTGTCGGGCTCTGTCGGGCTCTGTCGGGCTCTGTCGGGCTCTACTGGGCTCTGTCGGGCCCTGTCGGGCCCTGTCGGGCTCTGTCGGGCCCTGTCGGGCCTGTCGGTCTCTGTCGGGCTCTGTCGGGGCTCTGTCGGGCTCTACTGGGCCCTGTCGGGCCCTGTCGGGCTCTGTCGGGCTCTGTCGGGCTCTACTAGGCTCTACTGGGCCCTGTCGGGCTCTGTCGGGCTCTGTCGGGCTCTGTCGGGCTCTACTAGGCTCTACTGGGCCCTGTCGGGCTCTGTCGGTCTCTGTCGGGCTCTGTCGGGCTCTGTCGGGCTCTACTGGGCTCTGTCGGGCCCTGTCGGGCCCTGTCGGGACCTCTCGGGCTCTGTCGGGCTCTGTCGGGCTCTGTCGGGCTCTACTGGGCCCTGTCGGGCCCTGTCGGGCCCTGTCGGGCTCTGTCGGGCTCTGTCGGGCTCTACTGGGCTCTGTCGGCCTCTGTCGGGTTCTGTCGGGCTCTGTCGGGCTCTGTCAGGCTCTGTCGGGTTCTGTCGGGCTCTACTGGGCTCTGTCGGCCTCTGTCGGGTTCTGTCGGGCTCTGTCGGGCTCTGTCGGGCTCTGTCGGGCTCTACTGGGCTCTGTCGGCCTGTCGGGCCCTGTCGGGCTCTGTCGGGCTCTGTCGGGCCCTGTCGGGCCCTGTCGGGCTCTGTCGGGCTCTGTCGGGCTCTACTGGGCCCGCTCGGGCCCTGTCGGGCTCTGTCGGGCTCTGTCGGGCTCTGTCGGGCCCTGTCGGGCCCTGTCGGGCTCTGTCGGGCTCTGTCGGGCTCTACTGGGCCCTGTCGGGCTCTGTCGGGCTCTGTCGGGCTCTGTCGGGCCCTGTCGGGGCTCTGTCGGGCCTCTGTCGGGCTCTACTGGGCTCTGTCGGCTCTGTTGGGCTCTGTCGGCTCTGTCGGGCTCTACTGGGCCCTGTCGGGCTCTGTCGGGCTCTGTCGGGCCCTGTCGGGCTCTGTCGGGCCCTGTCGGGCCCTGTCTGGCTCTGTCGGGCTCTGTCGGGCCCTGTCGGGCTCTCTTGGGCTCTGTCGGGCTCTGTCGGGCTCTGTCGGGCTCTACTGGGCCCTGTCGGGCTCTGTCGGGCTCTGTCGGGCTCTGTCGGGCCCTGTCGGCCTCTGTCGGGCTCTACTGGGCCCTGTCGGGCCCTGTCGGGCTCTGTCGGGCTCTGTCGGGCCCTGTCGGGCTCTGTTGGGCTCTGTCGTGCTCTACTGGGCCCTGTCGGTCTCTGTCGGGCTCTGTCGGGCCCTGTCGGGCTCTCTCGGGCTCTGTCGGGCTCTGCTGGGCCCTGTCGGGCTCTGTCGGGCTCTGTCGGGCTCTGTCGGGCTCTGACGGGTTCTGTCGGGCTCTGTCGGGCTCTGTCGGGCTCTACTGGGCCCTGTCGGGCCCTGTCGGGCCCTGTCGGGCTCTGTCGGGCTCTGTCGGGCCCTGTCGGGCTCTGTCGGGCTCTGTCGGGCTCTGTCGGGCTCTACTGGGCCCTGTCGGGCTCTGTCGGGCTCTGTCGGGCTCTGTCGGGCTCTACTGGGCTCTGTCGGGCCCTTTCGGGCCCTGTCGGGCTCTGTCGGGCCCTGTCGGGCCCTGTCGGGCCCTGTCGGGCTCTGTCGGGCTCTGTCGGGCTCTACTGGGCCCTGTCGGGCCCTGTCGGGCTCTGTCGGGCTCTGTCGGGCCCTGTCGGGCTCTGTCGGGCTCTGTCGGGCCCTGTCGGGCTCTGTCGGGCTCTGTCGGGCTCTGTCGGGCTCTACTGGGCCCTGTCGGGCTCTACTGGGCTCTACTGGGCCCTGTCGGGCTCTGTCGGGCTCTGACGGGCTCTACTGGGCTCTGTCGGGCCCTGTCGGGCCCTGTCGGGCTCTGTCGGGCTCTGTCAGGCTCTGTCGGGCTCTACTGGGCCCTGTCGGGCTCTGTCAGGCTCTGTCGGGCCCTGTCGGGCCCTGTCGGGCTCTGTCGGGCTCTGTCGGGCCCTGTCGGGCTCTGTCGGGCCCTGTCGGGCCCTGTCGGGCTCTGTCGGGCTCTGTCGGGCCCTGTCGGGCTCTGTCGGGCTCTGTCGGGCTCTGTCGGGCTCTACTGGGCCCTGTCGGGCCCTGTCGGGCTCTGTCGGGCTCTGTCGGGCTCTGTCGGGCTCTACTGGGCTCTGTCGGGCCCTGTCGGGCCCTGTCGGGCTCTGTCGGGCTCTGTCGGGCCCTGTCGGGCCCTGTCGGGTTCTGTCGGGCTCTGTCGGGCTCTACTGGGCCCTGTCGGGCTCTGTCGGGCTCTGTCGGCCCTGTCGGGCCCTGTCGGGCTCTGTCGGGCTCTGTCGGGCTCTGTCGGGCTCTACTGGGCCCTGTCGGGCTCTGTCGGGCTCTGTCGGGCTCTGTCGGGCTCTGTCGGGCTCTACTGGGCCCTGTCGGGCTCTGTCGGGCTCTGTCGCGCCCTGTCGGTCCCTGTCGGGCTCTGTCAGGCTCTGTCGGGCTCTGTCGGGCTCTACTGGGCCCTGTCGGGCAATGTCGGGCCCTGTCGGGCTCTACTGGGCTCTACTGGGCTCTGTCGGGCTCTGTCGGGCTCTACT
The DNA here is from genome assembly GCF_036013445.1 of Caloenas nicobarica. Taxonomy (NCBI): domain Eukaryota; kingdom Metazoa; phylum Chordata; class Aves; order Columbiformes; family Columbidae; genus Caloenas; species Caloenas nicobarica. The sequence continues at coordinate 50,784 of NW_027017586.1, forward strand.
GGGCCCTGTCGGGCTCTGTCGGGCTCTGTCGGGCTCTGTCGGGCTCTACTGGGCTCTACTGGGCTCTGTCGGGCTCTGTCCGGCTCTACTGGGCCCTGTCGGGCCCTGTCGGGCCCTGTCGGGCTCTGTCGGGCCCTACTGGGCTCTGTCGGGTTCTGTCGGGCTCTACTGGGCTCTGTCGGGCTCTGTCGGGCTCTGTCGGGCTCTGTCGGGCTCTACTGGGCCCTGTCGGGCTCTGTCGGGCTCTGTCGGGCTCTGTCGGGCTCTACTGGGCTCTGTCGGGCTCTGTTGGGCTCTGTCGGGCTCTGTCGGGCTCTGTCGGGCTCTACTGGGCCCTGTCGGGCTCTGTCGGGCTCTGTCGGGCGCTGTCGGGCTCTGTCGGGCCCTGTCGGGCTCTGTCGGGCCCTGTCGGGTCCTGTCGGGCTCTGTCGGGCTCTGTCGGGCCCTGTCGGGCTCTGTCGGGCTCTGTCGGCCTCTGTCGGGCTCTACTGGGCCCTGTCGGGCTCTGTCGGGCTCTGTCGGGCTCTGTCGGGCCCTGTCGGGCTCTGTCGTGCTCTACTGGGCCCTGTCGGGCTCTGTCGGGCTCTGTCGGGCCCTGTCGGGCTCTGTCGGGCTCTGTCGGGCTCTACTGGGCCCTGTCGGGCTCTGTCGGGCTCTGTCGGGCCCTACGGGCTCTGTCGGGCTCTGTCAGGCTCTACTGGGCCCTGTCGGGTTCTGTCGGGCTCTGTCGGGCTCTGTCGGGCTCTACTGGGCCCTGTCGGGCCCTGTCGGGCTCTGTCGGGCTCTGTCGGGCTCTGTCGGGCCATATCGGGCTCTGTCGGGCTCTGTCGGGCTCTGTCGGGCCCTGTCGGGCTCTGTCGGGCTCTACTGGGCCCTGTCGGGCCCTGTCGGGCTCTGTCGGGCTCTGTCGGGCCCTGTCGGTCTCTGTCGGGCTCTGTCGGGCTCTGTCGGGCTCTACTGGGCCCTGTCGGGCTCTGTCGGGCTCTGTCGGGCCCTGTCGGGCTCTGTCGGGCTCTGTCGGGCTCTGTCGGGCTCTGTCGGGCTCTACTAGGCTCTACTGGGCCCTGTCGGGCTCTGTCGGTCTCTGTCGGGCTCTGTCGGGCTCTGTCGGGCTCTACTGGGCTCTGTCGGGCCCTGTCGGGCCCTGTCGGGCCCTCTCGGGCTCTGTCGGGCTCTGTCGGGCTCTGTCGGGCTCTACTGGGCCCTGTCGGGCCCTGTCGGGCCCTGTCGGGCTCTGTCGGGCTCTGTCGGGCTCTACTGGGCTCTGTCGGCCTCTGTCGGGTTCTGTCGGGCTCTGTCGGGCTCTGTCAGGCTCTGTCGGGTTCTGTCGGGCTCTACTGGGCTCTGTCGGCCTCTGTCGGGTTCTGTCGGGCTCTGTCGGGCTCTGTCGGGCTCTGTCGGGCTCTACTGGGCTCTGTCGGGCCCTGTCGGGCCCTGTCGGGCTCTGTCGGGCTCTGTCGGGCCCTGTCGGGCCCTGTCGGGCTCTGTCGGGCTCTGTCGGGCTCTACTGGGCCCGCTCGGGCCCTGTCGGGCTCTGTCGGGCTCTGTCGGGCTCTGTCGGGCCCTGTCGGGCCCTGTCGGGCTCTGTCGGGCTCTGTCGGGCTCTACTGGGCCCTGTCGGGCTCTGTCGGGCTCTGTCGGGCTCTGTCGGGCCCTGTCGGGCTCTGTCGGGCTCTGTCGGGCTCTACTGGGCTCTGTCGGGCTCTGTTGGGCTCTGTCGGGCTCTGTCGGGCTCTACTGGGCCCTGTCGGGCTCTGTCGGGCTCTGTCGGGCCCTGTCGGGCTCTGTCGGGCCCTGTCGGGCCCTGTCTGGCTCTGTCGGGCTCTGTCGGGCCCTGTCGGGCTCTCTTGGGCTCTGTCGGGCTCTGTCGGGCTCTGTCGGGCTCTACTGGGCCCTGTCGGGCTCTGTCGGGCTCTGTCGGGCTCTGTCGGGCCCTGTCGGCCTCTGTCGTCTACTGGGCCCTGTCGGGCCCTGTCGGGCTCTGTCGGGCTCTGGTCGGGCCCTGTCGGGCTCTGTTGGGCTCTGTCGTGCTCTACTGGGCCCTGTCGGTCTCTGTCGGGCTCTGTCGGGCCCTGTCGGGCTCTCTCGGGCTCTGTTGGGCTCTGCTGGGCCCTGTCGGGCTCTGTCGGGCTCTGTCGGGCTCTGACGGGTTCTGTCGGGCTCTGTCGGGCTCTGTCGGGCTCTACTGGGCCCTGTCGGGCCCTGTCGGGCCCTGTCGGGCTCTGTCGGGCTCTGTCGGGCCCTGTCGGGCTCTGTCGGGCTCTGTCGGGCTCTGTCGGGCTCTACTGGGCCCTGTCGGGCTCTGTCGGGCTCTGTCGGGCTCTGTCGGGCTCTACTGGGCTCTGTCGGGCCCTTTCGGGCCCTGTCGGGCTCTGTCGGGCCCTGTCGGGCCCTGTCGGGCCCTGTCGGGCTCTGTCGGGCTCTGTCGGGCTCTACTGGGCCCTGTCGGGCTCTGTCGGGCCCTGTCGGGCCCTGTCGGGCTCTGTCGGGCTCTGTCGGGCTCTGTCGGGCTCTACTGGGCCCTGTCGGGCTCTACTGGGCTCTACTGGGCCCTGTCGGGCTCTGTCGGCTCTGTCGGGCTCTACTGGGCTCTGTCGGGCCCTGTCGGGCCCTGTCGGGCTCTGTCGGGCTCTGTCAGGCTCTGTCGGGCTCTACTGGGCCCTGTCGGGCTCTGTCAGGCTCTGTCGGGCCCTGTCGGGCCCTGTCGGGCTCTGTCGGGCTCTGTCGGGCCCTGTCGGGCTCTGTCGGGCCCTGTCGGGCCCTGTCGGGCTCTGTCGGGCTCTGTCGGGCCTGTCGGGCTCTGTCGGGCTCTGTCGGGCTCTGTCGGGCTCTACTGGGCCCTGTCGGGCCTGTCGGGCTCTGTCGGGCTCTGTCGGGCTCTGTCGGGCTCTACTGGCTCTGTCGGGCCCTGTCGGGCCCTGTCGGGCTCTGTCGGGCTCTGTCGGGCCCTGTCGGGCCCTGTCGGGTTCTGTCGGGCTCTGTCGGGCTCTACTGGGCCCTGTCGGGCTCTGTCGGGCTCTGTCGGGCCCTGTCGGGCCCTGTCGGGCTCTGTCGGGCTCTGTCGGGCTCTGTCGGGCTCTACTGGGCCCTGTCGGGCTCTGTCGGGCTCTGTCGGGCTCTGTCGGGCTCTGTCGGGCTCTACTGGGCCCTGTCGGGCTCTGTCGGGCTCTGTCGCGCCCTGTCGGTCCCTGTCGGGCTCTGTCAGGCTCTGTCGGGCTCTGTCGGGCTCTACTGGGCCCTGTCGGGCATGTCGGGGCCCTGTCGGGCTCTACTGGGCTCTACTGGGCTCTGTCGGGCTCTGTCGGGCTCTACTGGGCCCTGTCGGGCTCTGTCGGGCTCTGTCGGGCTCTGTCGGGCTCTACTGGGCTCTACTGGGCTCTGTCGGGCTCTGTCCGGCTCTACTGGGCCCTGTCGGGCCCTGTCGGGCCCTGTCGGCTCTGTCGGGCCCTACTGGGCTCTGTCGGGTTCTGTCGGGCTCTACTGGGCTCTGTCGGGCTCTGTCGGGCTCTGTCGGGCTCTGTCGGGCTCTACTGGGCCCTGTCGGGCTCTGTCGGGCTCTGTCGGGCTCTGTCGGGCTCTGTCGGGCTCTACTGGGCTCTGTCGGGCTCTGTTGGGCTCTGTCGGGCTCTGTCGGGCTCTGTCGGGCTCTACTGGGCCCTGTCGGGCTCTGTCGGGCTCTGTCGGGCGCTGTCGGGCTCTGTCGGGCCCTGTCGGGCTCTGTCGGGCCCTGTCGGGTCCTGTCGGGCTCTGTCGGGCTCTGTCGGGCCCTGTCCGGGCTCTGTCGGGCTCTGTCGGCCTCTGTCGGGCTCTACTGGGCCCCTGTCGGGCTCTGTCGGGCTCTGTCGGGCCCTGTCGGGCTCTGTCGTGCTCTACTGGGCCCTGTCGGGCTCTGTCGGGCTCTGTCGGGCCCTGTCGGGCTCTGTCGGGCTCTGTCGGGCTCTACTGGGCCCTGTCGGGCTCTGTCGGGCTCTGTCGGCCCTGTCGGGCTCTGTCGGGCTCTGTCAGGCTCTACTGGGCCCTGTCGGGTTCTGTCGGGCTCTGTCGGGCTCTGTCGGGCTCTACTGGGCCCTGTCGGGCCCTGTCGGGCTCTGTCGGGCTCTGTCGGGCTCTGTCGGGCCATATCGGGCTCTGTCGGGCTCTGTCGGGCTCTGTCGGGCCCCTGTCGGGCTCTGTCCGGGCTCTACTGGGCCCTGTCGGGCCCTGTCGGGCTCTGTCGGGCTCTGTCGGGCCCTGTCGGTCTCTGTCGGGCTCTGTCGGGCTCTGTCGGGCTCTACTGGGCCCTGTCGGGCTCTGTCGGGCTCTGTCGGGCCCTGTCGGGCTCTGTCGGGCTCTGTCGGGCCCTGTCGGGCTCTGTCGGGCTCTGTCGGGCTCTGTCGGGTCCTGTCGGGCTCTGTCGGGCTCTGTCGGGCTCTACTGGGCCCTGTCGGGCCCTGTCGGGCTCTGTCGGGCTCTGTCGGGGCTCTGTCGGGCTCTACTGGGCTCTGTCGGGCCCTGTCGGGCCCTGTCGGGCTCTGTCGGGCCCTGTCGGGCCCTGTCGGTCTCTGTCGGGCTCTGTCGGGCTCTGTCGGGCTCTACTGGGCCCTGTCGGGCCCTGTCGGGCTCTGTCGGGCTCTGTCGGGCCCTGTCGGGCTCTGTCGGGCTCTGTCGGGGCCTGTCGGGCTCTGTCGGGCTCTGTCGGGCTCTGTCGGGCTCTGTCGGGCTCTACTGGGCCCTGTCGGGCTCTGTCAGGCTCTGTCGGGCCCTGTCGGGCTCTGTCGGGCTCTGACGGGCTCTGTCGGGCTCTGTCGGGCTCTACTGGGCTCTATGGGCCCTGTCGGGCTCTGTCGGTCTCTGTCGGGCTCTGTCGGGCTCTGTCGGGCTCTACTGGCTCTGTCGGGCCTGTCGGGCCCTGTCGGGCCCTCTCGGGCTCTGTCGGGCTCTGTCGGGCTCTGTCGGGCTCTACTGGGCCCTGTCGGGCCCTGTCGGGCCCTGTCGGGCTCTGTCGGGCTCTGTCGGTCTCTCTCGGGCTCTACTGGGCTCTGTCGGCCTCTGTCGGGTTCTGTCGGGCTCTGTCGGGCTCTGTCGGGCTCTGTCGGGCTCTACTGGGCTCTGTCGGGCCCTGTCGGGCCCTGTCGGGCTCTGTCGGGCTCTGTCGGGCCCTGTCGGGCCCTGTCGGGCTCTGTCGGGCTCTGTCGGGCTCTACTGGGCCCGCTCGGGCCCTGTCGGGCTCTGTCGGGCTCTGTCGGGCTCTGTCGGGCCCTGTCGGGCCCTGTCGGGCTCTGTCGGGCTCTGTCGGGCTCTACTGGGCCCTGTCGGGCTCTGTCGGGCTCTGTCGGGCTCTGTCGGGCCCTGTCGGGCTCTGTCGGGCTCTGTCGGGCTCTGTCGGGCTCTACTGGGCTCTGTCGGGCTCTGTTGGGCTCTGTCGGGCTCTGTCGGGCTCTACTGGGCCCTGTCGGGCTCTGTCGGGCTCTGTCGGGCCCTGTCGGGCTCTGTCGGGCTCTGTCGGGCCCTGTCGGGCTCTGTCGGGCCCTGTCGGGCCCTGTCTGGCTCTGTCGGGCTCTGTCGGGCCCTGTCGGGCTCTCTCGGACTCTGTCGGGCTCTGTCGGGCTCTGTCGGGCTCTACTGGGCCCTGTCGGGCTCTGTCGGGCTCTGTCGGGCTCTGTCGGGCTCTGTCGGGCCCTGTCGGGCTCTGTCGGGCCCTGTCGGGCCCTGTCGGGCTCTGTCGGGCTCTGTCGGGCCCTGTCGGGCTCTGTCGGGCTCTGTCGGCCTCTGTCGGGCTCTACTGGGCCCTGTCGGGCTCTGTCGGGCTCTGTCGGGCTCTGTCGGGTCCTGTCGGGCTCTGTCGTGCTCTACTGGGCCCTGTCGGGCTCTGTCGGGCTCTGTCGGGCCCTGTCGGGCTCTGTCGGGCTCTGTCGGGCTCTACTGGGCCCTGTCGGGCTCTGTCGGGCTCTGTCGGGCCCTGTCGGGCTCTGTCGGGCTCTGTCGGGCTCTACTGGGCCCTGTCGGGTTCTGTCGGGCTCTGTCGGGCTCTGTCGGGCTCTACTGGGCCCTGTCGGGCCCTGTCGGGCTCTGTCGGGCTCTGTCGGGCTCTGTCGGGCCATATCGGGCTCTGTCGGGCTCTGTCGGGCTCTGTCGGGCCTGTCGGGCTCTGTCGGGCTCTACTGGGCCCTGTCGGGCCCTGTCGGGCTCTGTCGGGCTCTGTCGGGCCCTGTCGGTCTCTGTCGGGCTCTGTCGGGCTCTGTCGGGCTCTACTGGGCCCTGTCGGGCTCTGTCGGGCTCTGTCGGGCCCTGTCGGGCTCTGTCGGGCTCTGTCGGGCCCTGTCGTCTCTGTCGGGCTCTGTCGGGTTCTGTCGGGCTCTACTGGGCTCTGTCGGGCTCTGTTGGGCTCTGTCGGGCTCTGTCGGGCTCTGTCGGGATCTACTGGGCCCTGTCGGGCTCTGTCGGGCTCTGTCGGGCCCTGTCGGGCCCTGTCGGGCTCTGTCGGGCTCTGTCGGGCTCTGTCGGGCCCTGTCGGGCTCTGTCGGGCCCTGTCGGGCCCTGTCGGGCTCTGTCGGGCTCTGTCGGGCCCTGTCGGGCTCTGTCGGGCCCTGTCGGGCCCTGTCGGGCCCCTGTCGGGCTCTGTCGGGTTCAACTAGGCCCTGTCGGGCCTGTCGGGCTCTGTCGGGCTCTGTCGGGCTCTACTGGGCCCTGTCGGGCTCTGTCGGGCTCTGTCGGGATCTGTCGGGCCCTGTCGGGCTCTGTCGGGCTGTACCTGGCTCTGTCGGGCTCTGTCGGGCTCTGTCGGGCCCTGTCAGGCTCCTGTCGGGCTCTACTGGGCCCTGTGGGGTTCTGTCAGGCTCTGTCGGGCTCTGTCGGGCTCTACTAGGCCCTGTCGGGCCTGTCGGGCTCTGTCGGGCTCTGT